>NC_088229.1:76261785-76336785 GCF_036934945.1 Oncorhynchus masou masou
TACAGAGCTGAGTAGGGTGTCTGAGGTTAATCAGGCTACAGAGCTGAGTAGGGTGTCTGAGATTAATCAGGCTACAGAGCTGAGTAGGGTGTCTGAGATTAATCAGGCTACAGAGCTGAGTAGGGTGTCTGAGATTAATCAGGCTACAGAGCTGAGTAGGGTGTCTGAGGTTAGTCAGGCTACAGAGCTGAGTAGGGTGTCTGAGATTAATCAGGCTACAGAGCTGAGTAGGGTGTCTGAGGTTAGTCAGGCTACAGAGCTGAGTAGGGTGTCTGAGATTAGTCAGGCTACAGAGCTGAGTAGGGTGTCTGAGATTAGTCAGGCTACAGAGCTGAGTAGGGTGTCTGAGATTTGTCAGGCTACAGAGCTGAGTAGGGTGTCTGAGATTAATCAGGCTACAGAGCTGAGTAGGGTGTCTGAGGTTAGTCAGGCTACAGAGCTGAGTAGGGTGTCTGAGATTAGTCAGGCTACAGAGCTGAGTAGGGTGTCTGAGATTAGTCAGGCTACAGAGCTGAGTAGGGTGTCTGAGATTTGTCAGGCTACAGAGCTGAGTAGGGTGTCTGAGGTTAATCAGGCTACAGAGCTGAGTAGGGTGTCTGAGATTTGTCAGGCTACAGAGCTGAGTAGGGTGTCTGAGATTAGTCAGGCTACAGAGCTGAGTAGAGTGTCTGAGATTAATCAGGCTACAGAGCTAAGTAGGGTGTCTGAGGTTAGTCAGGCTACAGAGCTAAGTAGGGTGTCTGAGATTAGTCAGGCTACAGAGCTAAGTAGGGTGTCTGAGATTAGTCAGGCTACAGAGCTGAGTAGGGTGTCTGAGATTAATCAGGCTACAGAGCTGAGTAGAGTGTCTGAGGTTAGTCAGGCTACAGAGCTGAGTAGGGTGTCTGAGGCTAGGTTTGTCAGGCTACAGAGCTGAGTAGGGTGTCTGAGATTAGTCAGGCTACAGAGCTGAGTAGGGTGTCTGAGGCTAGGTTTGTCAGGCTACAGAGCTGAGTAGGGTGTCTGAGATTAATCAGGCTACAGAGCTGAGTAGGGTGTCTGAGATTAATCAGGCTACAGAGCTGAGTAGGGTGTCTGAGATTAATCAGGCTACAGAGCTGAGTAGGGTGTCTGAGATTAATCAGGCTACAGAGCTGAGTAGGGTGTCTGAGATTAATCAGGCTACAGAGCTGAGTAGAGTGTCTGAGGTTAGTCAGGCTACAGAGCTGAGTAGGGTGTCTGAGATTAATCAGGCTACAGAGCTGAGTAGAGTGTCTGAGGTTAGGTTTGTCAGGCTACAGAGCTGAGTAGGGTGTCTGAGGTTAGTCAGGCTACAGAGCTGAGTAGTGTGTCTGAGGTTAGTCAGGCTACAGAGCTGAGTAGGGTGTCTGAGATTAATCAGGCTACAGAGCTGAGTAGAGTGTCTGAGGTTAGGTTAGTCAGGCTACAGAGCTGAGTAGTGTGTCTGAGGTTAGTCAGGCTACAGAGCTGAGTAGGGTGTCTGAGGCTAGGTTAGTCAGGCTACAGAGCTGAGTAGGGTGTCTGAGGCTAGGTTTGTCAGGCTACAGAGCTGAGTAGGGTGTCTGAGGTTAGTCAGGCTACAGAGCTGGGTAGGGTGTCTGAGGTTAGTCAGGCTACAGAGCTGAGTAGGGTGTCTGAGATTATGTTAATCAGGCTACACAGAGACAATCTTTTTCCCATTTTGTTATGTTACAGCCTTGTTCTAAAATGGATTAAATACATTTTTGTCCTCATCAAATTACATACTGTACCCCATAATGACATCACAATACCCCATAATGACACAGCGAAAAAAGGTTCAGATATTTTCGATGCTTTATTTATTTTTTAAAAGACAGAAATACACTATTTGCATACTTATTCAGACCTTTTGCTCTGAGACTCGACATTAAGCTCAGGTGCATCCTGTTTCCATAAATCATCGTTGAGTTGTTTCTACAATTTGATAGGAATCCACCTGCTGTCAATCTAACATCATTTGGAAAGACACACACCTGTCTAATTTGGAAAGGCACACACCTGTCTATATAAAGGTCCCACAGTTGACAGCGCATGGCAGAGCAAAAACCAAACCATGATGACGAAGGAATTGTCCGTAGAGCTCCAAGACAGGATTGTGTCGAGGCACAAATCTTTGTATGGGTACCAAAACAATTCTGCACCATTGAAGGTGCCCAAGAACACAGTGGCCTCCATCATTCTTAAATGGGAGAAGTTTGGAACCACCCAGACTCTTCCTAGAGCTGGCCGCCCGGCCAAACTGAGGACAGAAGGTCCTTGGTCAGGGAGGTGAACAAGAACCCCATGGTTTCTCTGACAGAGTTCCAGAGTTCCTCTGTGGAGATGGGAGAACCTTGCAGAAGAACAACCATCTCTGCAGCATGCCACTCCAGAGCTTTATGGTATTGTGGCCAGACGGAAACCACTCCTCAGTAAAATGCACATGACAGCCCGCTTGGAGTTTGCCAAAAGGCACCTAAAAGACTCTCAGACCATGAGAAACAAGATTCTCTGGTCTGACGAAACCAAGATTTAACTTTTTGGCCTGAATGTCAAGTAAGGAGGAAGTAAGGAGTAAGGAAGTAAGTAAGGAGGAAACCAGACACCATCCCTATGGTGAAGAATGGTGGTGGCGGCATCGTACTGTGGGGATGTTTTTCAGCAGCAGGAAATGGGAGACTAGTCAGGATCGAGGGAAAGATCAATGGAGCAAAAGAACAAAGAGATATTTAACGAAAACCTGCTCTAGAGCACACAGGACCTCAGACTGGACCTCAACAGGACATCAACCCTAAGCACACAGCCAACACAATGCAGAAGAGGCTTCTGGACAAGTCTCTGAATATCCTTGAGTGGCCCAGTCTAAGCCCGGACTTTAAACATATCTAGCATCTCTGGAGACGCTTGCCCGTCCAACCTGACAGAGCTTGAATGAATCAGCAGAGAAGAATGGGAGAAACTCTCCAAATACAGGTGTGCCAAGCTTGTAGCGTCATCACCAAAAAAGTACTGAGTAAAGGTCTGAATACTTATTTTAAATCGTCTTAATAATAAGGATCGTACCCAGTTTTCAATTTTTGCCTAAAATGACATATCCAAATTTAACAGACTGTAGCTCAGGACCTGAAGCAAGGATATGCATATTATTGAAACCATTTGAAAGGAAACACTTTGAAGTTTGTGGAAATGTGAAATTAATGTAGTAGATTATAACAGATTAGATCTGGTAAAAGATAATACAAAGAAAAAAAAACATGCGTTTACTTTTTTTTCTCATCTTTGAATCGCAAGAGAAAGGCCATGCATTAAGATAGGATCCTAGGTGTCATTTAGAATCTGTCCACAAGATGACAGTGTGTGAAAAGTTTCAGCCTGGTCCAGTGAAGATCACTGAATGTAAGAACATTATTTACCTTCAGAGGTGAATGTATCAAACCAGTTGCCGTGATAGAGGCGGCAGGTAGCCTAGTGGTTAGACTGTAGAGGCGGCAGGTAGCCTAGTGGTTCGAGCGTAGGGACGGCAGGTAGCCTAGTGGTTAGAGGGTAGGGGCAGCAGGTAGCCTAGTGGTTAGACTGTAGAGGCGGCAGGTAGCCTAGTGGTTAGAGTGTAGGGACGGCAGGTAGCCTAGTGGTTCGAGCGTAGGGACGGCAGGTAGCCTAGTGGTTAGAGGGTAGGGGCAGCAGGTAGCCTAGTGGTTAGACTGTAGAGGCGGCAGGTAGCCTAGTGGTTCGAGCGTAGGGACGGCAGGTAGCCTAGTGGTTAGAGTGTAGGGGCAGCAGGAGGCCTAGTGGTTAGAGTGTAGGGGCAGCAGGAGGCCTAGTGGTTAGAGTGTAGGGGCGGCAGGTAGCCTAGTGGTTAGAGTGTAGGGGCAGCAGGAGGCCTAGTGGTTAGAGTGTAGGGACGGCAGGTAGCCTAGTGGTTAGAGCGTAGGGACGGCAGGTAGCCTAGTGGTTAGAGGGTAGGGGCAGCAGGTAGCCTAGTGGTTAGAGGGTAGGGGCAGCAGGTAGCCTAGTGGTTAGAGGGTAGGGGCAGCAGGTAGCCTAGTGGTTAGAGGGTAGGGGCAGCAGGTAGCCTAGTGGTTAGAGTGTAGGGACGGCAGGTAGCCTAGTGGTTAGAGGGTAGGGGCAGCAGGTAGCCTAGTGGTTAGAGTGTAGGGGCAGCAGGAGGCCTAGTGGTTAGAGCGTAGGGACGGCAGGTAGCCTAGTGGTTCGAGCGTAGGGGCAGCAGGTAGCCTAGTGGTTCGAGCGTAGGGACGGCAGGTAGCCTAGTGGTTAGAGCGTAGGGGCAGCAGGTAGCCTAGTGGTTCGAGCGTAGGGACGGCAGGTAGCCTAGTGGTTAGAGCGTAGGGGCAGCAGGAGGCCTAGTGGTTCGAGCGTAGGGATGGCAGGTAGCCTAGTGGTTAGCGTGTAGGGGCGGCAGGTAGCCTAGTGGTTTGAGCGTAGGGATGGCAGGTAGCCTAGTGGTTAGAGCGTAGGGGCGGCAGGTAGCCTAGTGGTTTGAGCGTAGGGATGGCAGGTAGCCTAGTGGTTAGCGTGTAGGGGCAGCAGGTAGCCTAGTGGTTTGAGCGTAGGGATGGCAGGTAGCCTAGTGGTTAGAGTGTAGGGACGGCAGGTAGCCTAGTGGTTAGAGTGTAGGGATGGCAGGTAGCCTAGTGGTTAGAGTGTAGGGATGGCAGGTAGCCTAGTGGTTAGAGCGTAGGGATGGCAGGTAGCCTAGTGGTTAGAGTGTAGGGGCGGCAGGTAGCCTAGTGGTTAGAGGGTAGGGGCGGCAGGTAGCCTAGTGGTTAGAGTGTAGGGACGGCAGGTAGCCTAGTGGTTAGAGGGTAGGGGCGGCAGATAGCCTAGTGGTTAGAGTGTAGGGGTGGCAGGGAGCCTAGTGGTTAGAGTGTAGGAGCGGCAGGTAGCCTAGTGGTTAGAGTGTAGGGACGGCAGGTAGCCTAGTGGATAGAGTGTAGGGACGGCAGGTGGCCTAGTGGTTAGAGTGTAGGGGCGGCAGGAGGCCTAGTGGTTAGAGTGTAGGGACGGCAGGTAGCCTAGTGGTTAGAGCGTAGGGACGGCAGGTAGCCTAGTGGTTAGAGGGTAGGGGCAGCAGGTAGCCTAGTGGTTAGAGGGTAGGGGCAGCAGGTAGCCTAGTGGTTAGAGGGTAGGGGCAGCAGGTAGCCTAGTGGTTAGAGGGTAGGGGCAGCAGGTAGCCTAGTGGTTAGAGTGTAGGGACGGCAGGTAGCCTAGTGGTTAGAGGGTAGGGGCAGCAGGTAGCCTAGTGGTTAGAGTGTAGGGGCAGCAGGAGGCCTAGTGGTTAGAGCGTAGGGACGGCAGGTAGCCTAGTGGTTCGAGCGTAGGGGCAGCAGGTAGCCTAGTGGTTCGAGCGTAGGGACGGCAGGTAGCCTAGTGGTTAGAGCGTAGGGGCAGCAGGTAGCCTAGTGGTTCGAGCGTAGGGACGGCAGGTAGCCTAGTGGTTAGAGCGTAGGGGCAGCAGGAGGCCTAGTGGTTCGAGCGTAGGGATGGCAGGTAGCCTAGTGGTTAGCGTGTAGGGGCAGCAGGTAGCCTAGTGGTTTGAGCGTAGGGACGGCAGGTAGCCTAGTGGTTAGAGCGTAGGGGCAGCAGGTAGCCTAGTGGTTCGAGCGTAGGGACGGCAGGTAGCCTAGTGGTTAGAGCGTAGGGGCAGCAGGAGGCCTAGTGGTTCGAGCGTAGGGATGGCAGGTAGCCTAGTGGTTAGCGTGTAGGGGCAGCAGGTAGCCTAGTGGTTTGAGCGTAGGGATGGCAGGTAGCCTAGTGGTTAGAGTGTAGGGACGGCAGGTAGCCTAGTGGTTAGAGTGTAGGGATGGCAGGTAGCCTAGTGGTTAGAGTGTAGGGATGGCAGGTAGCCTAGTGGTTAGAGCGTAGGGATGGCAGGTAGCCTAGTGGTTAGAGTGTAGGGGCGGCAGGTAGCCTAGTGGTTAGAGGGTAGGGGCGGCAGGTAGCCTAGTGGTTAGAGTGTAGGGGCGGCAGGTAGCCTAGTGGTTAGAGGGTAGGGGCGGCAGATAGCCTAGTGGTTAGAGTGTAGGGGTGGCAGGGAGCCTAGTGGTTAGAGTGTAGGAGCGGCAGGTAGCCTAGTGGTTAGAGTGTAGGGACAGCAGGTAGCCTAGTGGATAGAGTGTAGGGACGGCAGGTGGCCTAGTGGTTAGAGTGTAGGGACGGCAGGTAGCCTAGTGGTTAGAGTGTAGGGACGGCAGGTAGCCTAGTGGTTAGAGTGTAGGGATGGCAGGTAGCCTAGTGGTTAGAGCATAGGGATGGCAGGTAGCCTAGTGGTTAGAGTGTAGGGGCGGCAGGTAGCCTAGTGGTTAGAGTGTAGGGACGGCAGGTGGCCTAGTGGTTAGAGTGTAGGGACGGCAGGATAAGCTAGTCGTTAGAGTGTAGGGACGGCAGGTAGCCTAGTGTTTAGAGTGTAGGGACGTCAGGTGGCCTAGTGGTTAGAGTGTAGGGACGGCAGGATAAGCTAGTCGTTAGAGTGTAGGGACGGCAGGTAGCCTAGTGGATGCATGCATTTTATTTGTATTTTTTTTATTATTATATCTGAAATACAATAGAAAGGCCATACTTTCAGATATGAGTCTAGGTGTAATTTAGAATTTGGCCACTAGATGGCAGCAGTGTGTGTGTGCGCAATGTTTCAGACTGATACCGTGAAGAATTACATCACAGCACAATATTTTGTATCAAGTCTGCCAGTCCAATGTGCCAAATTGGTCATTTGATACATTTTCAAGTACATAACTGTAGAAAACAAAAATGGTAATAAAAAATATATTTTTACACACCCCCAGGAATGCCATACATAATCGATCATTAAATTATACATGAACTTTCACACATGAATGGGCTTGGTGGGTGTGTAGCCAGACAGCAGTGGGGTAAAACTGTAGACACCAGTTTCTACATTTGAACATAAAAATGTATTTTATCAAACAAAACTTTGCTACATTTAATTTCTGATTACTGAATGTAAGTACATTAATTACCTTCAGAATGTAACAAACCAGTTACCGTGATAGAAGTGTTGTTGTTGTTGTTGTGCACTCTCTTCAAACAATAGCATGGCTACTGTAAATTGGCCACTGCAGTTCGATTAACATGAATTTAAGATTTCTGCCCATGTAAGACATGTCTATGTCTAGGAAAGCTGGTCGTTTACAACGTCATTCTAGTCACGTTAGCGAACATTAGCAACAACTGTCACGGTTTAGGGATTCCCATCCCGTAGAGGTTAATGTGATTTTCTTTTCATATTAACTTTATACATTTGCAAAACAGTTATACAAATCTGTTCATGTTTTGTCATTATGCGGTATTGGGTGTAGATTAATGGGGGTGGGGGGAGGGGGGGTGTAATGTCTCCTGTCTAGCTATCAAGGGATTTATTCCGGCTCTTCTAGACAAACACACTGAAATTGAAAAAAATTAAAATGTCTAGACCAGTTAAATAAAACGGATTAGGGTTAGGCCAGCTAAATTAACGGTTAGGATTAGGGTTAGGCCAGCTAAAGAAAGGGTTATGTTTAGGGTTAGGCCAGCTAAATAAAGGGTTAGGATTAGGGTTAGGCCAGCTAAAAAAGGGTTAGGATTAGGGTTAGGCCAGCTAAAGAAAGGGTTAGGATTAGGGTTAGGCCAGCTAAAGAAAGGGTTAGGATTAGGGTTAGGCCAGCTAAAGAAAGGGTTATGTTTAGGGTTAGGCCAGCTAAAGAAAGGGTTATGTTTAGGGTTAGGCCAGCTAAATAAAGGGTTGGGATTAGGGTTAGGCCAGCTAAATAAAGGGTTAGGATTAGGGTTAGGCCAGCTAAATAAAGGGTTAGGATTAGTGTTAGGCCAGCTAAATAAAGGGTTAGGATTAGGGTTAGGCCAGCTAAAGAAAGGGTTAGGATTAGGGTTAGGCCAGCTAAAGAAAGGGTTATGTTTAGGGTTAGGCCAGCTAAATAAAGGGTTGGGATTAGGGTTAGGCCAGCTAAATAAAGGGTTAGGATTAGGGTTAGGCCAGCTAAATAAAGGGTTAGGATTAGGGTTAGGCCAGCTAAAGAAAGGGTTATGTTTAGGGTTAGGCCAGCTAAATAAAGGGTTAGGATTAGGGTTAGGCCAGCTAAATAAAGGGTTAGGATTAGGGTTAGGCCAGCTAAATAAAGGGTTAGGATTAGGGTTAGGCCAGCTAAATAAAGGGTTAGGATTAGGGTTAGGTCAGCTAAATAAAGGGTTAGGATTAGCGTTAGGCCAGCTAAATAAAGGGTTAGGATTAGGGTTAGGCCAGCTAAATAAAGGGTTATGTTTAGGGTTAGGCCAGCTAAATAAAGGGTTAGGATTAGCGTTAGGCCAGCTAAATAAAGGGTTAGGATTAGGGTTAGGCCAGCTAATTAAACGGATTAGGATTAGGGTTAGGCCAGCTAAATAAACGGATTAGGATTAGGGTTAGGCCAGCTAAATAAAGGGTTAGGATTAGGGTTAGGCCAGCTAAATAAAGGGTTAGGATTAGGGTTAGGTCAGCTAAATAAAGGGTTAGGATTAGCGTTAGGCCAGCTAAATAAAGGGTTAGGATTAGGGTTAGGCCAGCTAAATAAAGGGTTATGTTTAGGGTTAGGCCAGCTAAATAAAGGGTTAGGATTAGCGTTAGGCCAGCTAAATAAAGGGTTAGGATTAGGGTTAGGCCAGCTAAATAAAGGGTTAGGATTAGGGTAAGGCCAGCTAAATAAAGGGTTAGGATTAGGGTTAGGCCAGCTAAATAAAGGGTTAGAATTAGGGTTAGGCCAACTAAATAAAGGAAAACCAGAGCCAGAGTAAGAAGGTGACGCAGAGCATTATGGGATATATTATGCTCTGTTTCTCAAGGGGCTTGTGCTGTGTTTCTATGGAGATATCCTGTCTGGTTCTCATGTCTGTGGAGAGGCCTTAGAGTTTCACCTACGACCCCAACCTGCAAATGTGGGGTGAGTGTTGAGACGGAGGGGAAGGGGGAGGGTGGGGCAGAGAAGGTGGGGTCGAGAGGCAGGGAGGAAGGGGGGTGTTGAATGGTGGAATTTCCTGGGCAGCCTTAGAAAATAAATTGCTATCTAGAACCTCATTTTTCAAGTGTTCTACTCCGCTAGCCAGCACCTCGCATAATTAGGTCTGTTTCTTTCTCCTATTCTTGGTTGTCCTGCAGTGCAGTCCGGTGTGCTACGGTTAGATGTCAGGGGTTAGGACTAACTTGTCTTGGCTGTGCTGCCTGTCTCTTGAGGTGAACCATGGAGGTTTAAGGTTAACACAGTAACAAACAGGTAAAACAGGCATGTACCTTGACTTGGCTGTCCTGAAGTGCTTTCTGTAGATGGGCTACTTGTCGATTGAGGTGCACCAGAGAGATTTCTTCTTTAAACACCTGACAGTTCAGCTTCATCTTATCCAGAAGACGAACCTCTGATCGCCTGTAAAGTAAAGATTACATAAACTCAGCAAAAAAAAATGTAACGTCCTCTCAACTGCGTTTATTTTCAGCAAAAAACTTTTTTCGCTTTTTGTGTAGCTAAGGAACACTTTTTATTTAATCGATTTATTTACTTTCAGAATAAGGCTGTAACCTAACAACATAAAAAGGTTAAAGGTTAAAAAGGTGTCTGAATACTTTCTGAAGGCACTCCATATTTATAAACTCAGCAAAAAAAGAAACGTCCTCTCACTGTCAACTGCGTTTATTATCAGCAAAATGAACATGTGTAAATATTTGAATGAACATATGATTCAAAAACTGAGACATAAACTGAATAGGTTCCACAGACATGTGACTAACAGAAATGTAATAATGTGTCCCTGAACAAAGGGGGAGATCAAAAGTAATAGTCACTATCTGGTGTGGCCACCAGCTGCATTAAGTACTGCAGTGCATCTCCTCCTCATGGACTGCACCAGATTTGCCAGTTCTTGCTGTGAGATGTTACCCCACTCTTCTACCAAGGCACCTGAAAGTTCCAGGACATTTCTGGAGAGAATGGCCCTAGCCCTCACCCTCCGATCCAACAGGTCCCAGACGTGCTCAATGGGATTCACTGGCAATGGCAGAACACTGACATCATGCACAGAACGAGTAGTATGGTTGTTGGCATTGCCATGCTGGAGGGACATGTCAGGATGAGCCTGCAGGAAAGGTACCACATGAGGGAGAAGGATGTCTTCCCTGTAATGCACAGCGTTGAGATTGCCTGGAGTGACAACAAGCTCAGTCCGATGATGCTGTGACACACCGCCCCAGACCATGACGGACCCTCCACCTCCAAATCGATCCAGACTACAGGCCTCTGTGTATTTCTTATTCCTTCGAAGATAAACGCGAATCCGACCATCACCACTGGTGAGACAAAACCATGACTCATCAGTGAAGAACACTTTTTGCTAGTCCTGTCTGGTCCAGCAATGGTGGGTTTGCCGATAGGGGACGTTGTTGCTGTTGATGTCTGATGAGGACCTGCCTTTCAACAGGCTTACAAGTCCTTAGTCCAGCCTCTCTCCGCATATTGGGGAAAGTATGAGCACTGATGGAGGGATTGTGCGTTCCTGGTGTAACTCGGGCAGTTGTTGTTGCCATTCTGTACCTGTCCAGCAGGTGTGATGGACCGATCCCGTGCAGGTGTTGTTACACGTGGCCTGCCACTGCGAGGATGATCAGCGGTTCGTCCTGTCTCCCTGTAGCGCTGTCTTAGGCGTCTCACAGTACGGACATTGCAATTTATTGTCCTGGCCACATCTGCAGTCCTCATGCCTCCTTGCAGCATGCCTAAGCCACATTCACACAGATGAGGGACCCTGGGCATCTTTCTTTTGGTGTTTTCAGAGTCAGTAGAAAGGCCTCTTTAATGTCCTAAGTTTTCATAACTGTGACCTTAACTTTAAACTGTGTTTAAACCCTTTACAATGAAGATCTGTCAAGTTATTTGGATTTTTACCAATCATCTTTGAAAGACAGGGTCCTGAAAAAGGGACGTTTCATTTTTTGCTGAGATTATTATATTCCTTGGAACGGCAGGTAGCGTAGTGGTTAGAGTGTAGGGACGGCAGGTAGCGTAGTGGTTAGAGTGTAGGGACGGTAGGTAGCCTAGTGGATAGAGTGTAGGGACGGCAGGTAGCGTAGTGGTTAGAGTGTAGGGACGGCAGGTATCGTAGTGGTTAGAGTGTAGGGCCGGCAGGTAGCGTAGTAGTTAGAGCATTGGGCAAGTAACCGAAAGGTTTCTAGATTGAATCCCTGAGCTGACAAGGTAAAAAAAAAACTGTTGTTCTGCCCCTGAACAAGGCTGTCATTGTAAATACGAATGTGTTAGTAACTGACTTGCCTAATAATACAAAATATATGATGAGGACATACAGTACATGCTTATAACAAGTCATAAGCATCTCTGATCACCTCGATGACACAGTAAAGTAATGTTTACCAGGCAGTTACAAGGAAGAAATATAATAAATTAATATTTACCAGGTATAGTGGCTTGTGAAAATATTCACCCCCTTGGCATTTCTCCTATTTTGTTGCCTTACAACCTGGAATGAATTAAAATGCTTTTTTTTGGGGGGGGGGGTTGTATCATATGATTTACCCAACATGCCTACCACTTCGAAGATGCAAAATAGTTTTTACCGTGAAACAGAGAAGAAATAAGACAAAAAACGTCAACAAGCGAAACTATTTACCCCCCAAAGTCACTACTTTTTAGATGTACTTTTTACAGCAATTACAGCTGCAAGTCTCTTGGGGTATGTCTCTGTCAGCTCGGATGTTGCTTTAGATGTATGCTTAGGGTCATTGTCCTGCTGGAAGGTGAACCTCCATCCCAGTCTCAAATCTCTGGAGGACTGAAATATGTTTCCCTCAATAGTTTCCCTGCATTTTGCGCCATCCATCATTCCTTCAATTCTGATCAGTTTCCCAGTCCCTGCCAATGTAAAACACCCCCACAATATGCTGCCACTACCATGCCTCACTGTGGGGATGATGTTCTCGGGGTGATGAGAGGTGTTGGGTTTGCCCCAGACATACCGTTTTCCTTGATGGCCAAAAAGCTCAATTTTAGTCTCATCTGACCAGAGTACCTTCTTCCATATGTTTGGGGAGTCTCCCACAGGCCTTTTGGGGATTCAAACATGTTTGCTTATTTTTTTATTTAACCTCTCAGGGATCGTTCGGGACATGAGCGTCCCATCTCTCAACAGCCAGTGAAACTGCAGGACGCCAAATTCAAAACAACAGAAATCCCATAATTAAAATTCCTTAAACATAAAAGTATTTTACACCATTTTAAAGATAAACTTCTCGTTAATCCAACCACAGTGTCCGATTTCAAAAACGCTTTTCGGCGAAAGCACAACATAACGTGTCTGTGCCTCGACCTAGGTTGGGCAAAACTAAACATGGTGGTGTTCGCCTCAGCAATTCATTCCTGTCATTATTGAAAGAGATTGTGATACCTCACATCTCAAAATAGGGCTACTTAATGTTAGATCCCTCACTTCAAAGGCAGTTATAGTCAATGAACTAATCACTGATCATAATCTTGATGTGATTGGTCTGACAGAAACACGGCTTAAGCCTGATGAATTGACTGTGTTAAATGAGGCCTCACCTCCTGGTAACACTAGCAACAATATCCCCCGCTCATCCTGCCAAGGCGGAGGTGTTCCTAACATTTATGATAGGACATTTAAAAAAAAAAAATTGACGTTTTCGTCTTTTGATCTCCCAGTCTATGCAGCCTACTCAATCACTTTTTATAGCTACTATTTACAGGCCTCCGTATACAGCGTTCCTCACTGAGTTCCCTGAATTCCTATCGGACCTTGTAGTCATGGCAGAAAATAATCATTTTTGGTGACTTTAATATTCACATGGAAAAGTCCACAGACCCACTCCAAAGGGCTTTCGGAGCCATCATCGAATTAGTGGGTTTTGTCAAACATGTCTCCGGATCTACTCACTGCCACAGTCATACTCTGGACCTAGTTTTGTCCCGTGGAATAAATGTTGTGGATCTTAATGTTTTTCCTCATAATCCTGGACTATCGGACCACCATTTTATTATGTTTGCAATCACAACAAATAATCTGCTCAGACCCTAACCAAGGATCATCGAAAGTCATACCATAAAATCTTGGACAACCCAAAGATTCCTAGATGCCCTTCCATACTCCCTCCGCCTACCCAAGGACGTCAGAGTACAAAAATCAGTTAAGCACCTAACTGAGGAACTCAATTTAACCTTGCGCAATAGCCTAGATGCAGTTGTACCCCTAAAAATTAAAAACATTTGTCATAAGAAACTAGCTCCCTGGTATACAGATAATACCCGAGCCCTGAAGGAAGCTTCCAGAAAATTGGAACGGAAATGGCGCCACACCAAACTGGAAGTCTTCCGACTAGCTTGGAAAGACAGTACCGTGGGGTATCGAAGAGCCCTCACTGCTGCTCCATCATCCTATTTTTCCAACTTAATTGAGGAAAATAAGAACAATCCAAAATACATAAGCACTTTCTGGGTTTTTTATTTTATTTGTTTAAACAACTAATTTGTTAAATTTCACTTCACCAATTTAGACTATTTTGTGTATGTCCATTACATGAAATCCAAATAAAAATCCATTTAAATAACAGGTTGTAATGCAACAAAATAGGGAAAACACCAATAGGGGTGAATACTTTTGCAAGGCATTTTAGTTCCAGTGAGAATTAAAGTAAAGGGATGTTTACCAGGTAGTTACAAGGGATACAATCACATAACACAGACACAGGAGGAATTAAGCTTTATGTGAATAACTGCATAGCAGTGTATTATTTTCCTTGTAAATTCAGGTGTAGTCCTTAAACGGCAGTACATCTCAGCTCCCTGCCACTGTCTGTTCACACCATAACTGTTGCACCAACAGGTCCACACTCTTTGAGAAGATCACTAGCTGTTCGCATTAACTTGGCTACAATGGGCTAGTAATTCACACTCATTGGGCAGGTGCACAAATGATTTCAAAAGCATCAAGTACGTATGAGTGAGTGAGTGCGGTGGTTGATTTGAAATATGAGAAAGTGTTAAGATGGGTTCTTTCAACAGCTTTCACTTTTTTTCACACCAGAGTAGCTTTTCACACCAGAGTAGCTTTTCACACCAGAGTGAGTAGCTTTTCACACCAGAGTAGCTTTTCACACCAGAGTGAGTAGCTTTTCACACCAGAGTGAGTAGCTTTTCACACCAGAGTGAGTAGCTTTTCACACCAGAGTGAGTAGCTTTTCACACCAGAGAGTAGCTTTTCACACCAGAGCAGCTTTTCACACCAGAGCAGCTTTTCACACCAGAGCAGCTTTTCACACCAGACATTGTGAATGTCACCATGAATTTGTATTTATTTTAACCTTTATTTAACTAGGAAAGTCAGTTATGAACTAATTATTCTTTACAATGATGGCCTACCCCGAGCCAAACCCTAGCCTGGACACCACTGGGCCAATTGTGCCCCGCCATATGGGATTCCCGATCACATCCGGTTGTGATACAGCATGGAATCGAACCAGGGTCTATAGTTACGCCTCTAACATTGAGGTGCAGTGCCTTAGACTGCTGTGCCACTTGGGAGCCCAAATATGCCTGATCCATTTCAATGAGTATTGACTCATCCTGAACATTGTGTGAGAATTTTTATTGGTTGTGAACATATGACACAATGTATGAACGTTTTTATTTTTTTTAAAGGTTTAGTCTACCGGAGACCAACGATTTAAAAACTAGTTTTAAAAACGAAATCAAAAGTCACAAATGCTTGTCTCAAACATCACTATTAGACCTACTAATATTTTGTCCGTAATTGGGTGGCAGGGAGCTTAGTTAGAGAGGTAAGCCTGAAACCAGAAGTTCGCCAGCTCCCATCAGGACATATCAGCCCTGTACTACATCTGAGAGACCAATATGACACAACCTAATTGTTGCTGTGATCCAATGCATCTCACATAAAAGTTACATTTTCTTTGGCGCAATGCATTATGGGAACAGTAGTTTTGTTATGAACATACTCATTCCTGCGAACGGCTGTGTTTCTCATGGACTCTCGGAGGCTCTTTAGACTGTGTCTCTTGTCCCTGAGCAGTCCCAGAGCCAGCCCAAGGCGCTGCTTCAGCTCTGGGGATCTCAGCCCTGACACATCCACCTCCCCATCCATTCTCTTCAGCTCTGAACAGAATGCTACCAGCCCGTGGTGGATCTCCTGAACCTAGGGTGAACATTAGGAATAAACAATTAGTTAAAGGCCCCTAGATGCTATGCTATTTTATGCTAGCAGTAGGCTACCAGGCCGTGGTGGATCTCCTGAACCATGGGGTCAACATGAGGAGTCAACAATGAACTAAAGGCCCCTAGATGCTATGCTACTATATTCTAGCAGTATGCTACCAGGCCGTGGTGGATCTCCTGAACCATGGGGTCAACATCAGGAGTCAACAATGAACTAAAGGCCCCTAGATGCTATGCTACTATATGCTAGCAGTAGGCTACCAACCCATGGTGGATCTCCTGAACCATGGGGTCAACATCAGGAGTCAACAATGAACTAAAGGCCCCTAGATGCTATGCTACTATATGCTAGCAGTAGGCTACCAACCCATGGTGGATCTCCTGAACCATGGGGTCAACATTAGGAGTCAACAAAGAAGAGGAGGTAGACAATGTTACTGGATGATTAATAATACTCTACTTTATTTCACCTGCAGGATGACGTTCTGTAGAGAGTCCACCTGTTCATTGAGTTCGCGTATCTTTTCCCCTTTACCTAGCTGGCTGACCCCTTCTACCTGGCGGTTTTGATTGACTGGACCGTTGCCAAGGGACCCGTTGAAAGAAGGAGCTGGGGATTGGGGCTTGACAACACCTTTAGGTTTCTCCTGGTGGGTAAAAAAAAGGTAATTAGTTCACAACCCAAAGTCTTTTCCACAAGCCACTACAGACTAGCTAGAAATATCTAGTGCCAGACAGAACAGTACAGCAGTAGATCAGTAGTCTCTAGTGCCAGACAGAACAGAACAGCAGTAGATCAGTAGTCTCTAGTGCCAGACAGAACAGAACAGCAGTAGATCAGTAGTCTCTAGTGCCAGACAGAACAGCAGTAGAACAGTGGTCTCTATTGCCAGACAGAACAGCACAGTAGTAGATCAGTAGTCTCTAGTGCCAGACAGAACAGTACAGCAGTAGATCAGTAGTCTCTAGTGCCAGACAGAACAGAACAGCAGTAGATCAGTAGTCTCTAGTGTCAGACAGAACAGAACAGCTGTAGATCAGTAGTCTCTAGTGCCAGACAGAACAGCAGTAGATCAGTAGTCTCTAGTGCCAGACAGAACAGAACAGCAGTAGATCAGTAGTCTCTAGTGCCAGACAGAACAGCAGCAGATCAGTAGTCTCTAATGCCAGACAGAACAAGACAGCAGTAGATCAGTAGTCTCCAATGCCAGATAGAACAGTAGTAGATCAGTAGTCTCTAGTGCCAGACAGAACAGGACAGAAGTAGATCAGTAGTCTCTCGTGCCAGACAGAACAGCAGTAGATCAGTAGTATCTAGTGACAGACAGAACAGGACAGCAGTAGATCAGTAGTCTCTTGTGCCAGACAGAACAGTACAGCAGTAGATCAGTAGTCTCTAGTGCCAGACAGAACAGGACAGCAGTAGACCAGTAATCTCTAGTGCCAGACAGAACAGAACAGCAGTAGATCAGTAGTCTCTAGTGCCAGACAGAACAGCAGTAGATCAGTAGTCTCTAGTGCCAGACAGAACAGAACAGCAGTAGATCAGTAGTCTCTAGTGCCAGACAGAACAGCAGTAGATCAGTAGTCTCTCGTGCCAGACAAAACAGCAGTAGATCATTAGTCTCTAGTGCCAGGAAGAACAACACAGCAGTAGATCAGTAGTCTCTAGTGCCAGACAGAACAGAAGAGCAGTAGATCAGTAGTATCTAGTGCCAGGAAGAACAACACAGCAGTAGATCAGTAGTCTCTAGTGCCAGACAGAACAGAACAGCAGTAGATCAGTAGTATCTAGTGCCAGGAAGAACAACACAGCAGTAGATCAGTAGTCTCTAGTGCCAGACAGAACAGAACAGCAGTCGATCAGTTGTCTCTAGTGCCAGACAGAACAGAACAGCAGTCGATCAGTAGTCTCTAGTGCCAGACAGAACAGCACAGCAGTAGATCAGTAGTCTCTAGTGCCAGACAGAACAGCAGTGGAACAGTAATCTCTAGTGCCACACAGAACAGTACAGCAGTAGATCAGTAGTCTCTCGTGCCAGACAGAACAGTAGTAGATCAGAAGTCTCTAGTGCCAGACAGAACAGTAGTAGATCAGTAGTCTCTAGTGCCAGACAGAACAGTACAGCAGTAGATCAGTAGGCTCTAGTGCCAGACAGAACAGCAGTAGAAAAGTAGTCTCTAGTGCCAGACAGAACAGCAGTAGATCAGTAGTCTCTAGTGCCAGACAGAACAGCAGTAGATCAGTAGTCTCTAGTGCCAGACAGAACAGAACAGCAGTAGATCAGTAGTCTCTAGAGCCAGACAGAACAGAACAGCAGTAGATCAGTGGTATCTAGTGCCAGACAGAACAGTAGTAGATCCGTAGTCTCTAGTGCCAGACAGTACAGCAGTAAATCAGTAGTCTCTAGTGCCAGACAGAACAGCAGTAGATCAGTAGTCTCTAGTGCCAGACAGAGCAGGACAGCAGTAGATCAGTAGTATCTAGTGCCAGACAGAACAGTAGTAGATCAGTAGTCTCTAGTGCCAGACAGTACAGCAGTAGATCAGTAGTCTCTAGTGTCAGACAGAACATAACAGTAGTAGATCAGTAGTCTCTAGTGACAGACAGAACAGAACAGCAGTAGATCAGTAGTCTCTAGTGCCAGACAGAACAGAACAGTAGTAGATCAGTAGTCTCTAGTGCCAGACAGAACAGTAGTAGATCAGTAGTCTCTAGTGCCAGACAGAACAGCAGTAGATCAGTAGTTTCTAGTGCCAGACAGAACAGCAGTCGATCAGTAGTCTCTAGTGCCACACAGAACAGAACAGTAGTAGATCAGTAGTCTCTAGTGCCAGACAGAACAGTAGTAGATCAGTAGTCTCTAGTGCCAGACAGAACAGCAGTAGCTCAGTAGTCTCTAGTGCCAGACAGAACAGTACAGCAGTAGATCAGTAGTCTCTAGTGCCAGACAGAACAGCAGTAGAACAGTAGTCTCTAGTGCCAGACAGAACAACAGTAGCTCAGTAGTCTCTAGTGCCAGACAGAACAACAGTAGCTCAGTAGTCTCTAGTGCCAGACAGAACAGTACAGCAGTAGATCAGTAGTCTCTAGTGCCAGACAGAACAGCAGTAGAACAGTAGTCTCTAGTGCCAGACAGAACAACAGTAGCTCAGTAGTCTCTAGTGCCAGACAGAACAGTACAGCAGTAGATCAGTAGTCTCTAGTGCCAGACAGAACAGCAGTAGAACAGTAGTCTCTAGTGCCAGACAGAACAGCAGTAGATCAGTAGTCTCTAGTGCCAGACAGAACAGCAGTAGATCAGTAGTCTCTAGTGCCAGACAGAACAACAGTAGCTCAGTAGTCTCTAGTGCCAGACAGAACAGTACAGCAGTAGATCAGTAGTCTCTAGTGTCAGACAGAACAGTACAGCAGTAGGTCAGTAGTCTCTAGTGTCAGACAGAACAGAACAGCAGTAGATCAGTAGTCTCTAGAGCCAGACAGAACAGAACAGCAGTAGATCAGTAGTCTCTAGTGCCAGACAGAACAGAACAGCAGTAGATCAGTAGTCTCTAGAGCCAGACAGAACAGAACAGCAGTAGATCAGTAGTATCTAGTGCCAGACAGAACAGTAGTAGATCAGTAGTCTCTAGTGCCAGACAGTACAGCAGTAGATCAGTAGTCTCTAGTGCCAGACAGAACAGGACAGCAGTAGATCAGTAGTATCTAGTGCCAGACAGAACAGTAGTAGATCAGTAGTCTCTAGTGTCAGACAGAACAGAACAGTAGTAGATCAGTAGTGTCTAGTGCCAGACAGAACAGAACAGCAGTAGATCAGTAGTCTCTAGTGCCAGACAGAACAGAACAGTAGTAGATCAGTAGTCTCTAGTGCCAGACAGAACAGTAGTAGATCAGTAGTCTCTAGTGCCAGACAGAACAGCAGTCGATCAGTAGTCTCTAGTGCCACACAGAACAGAACAGTAGTAGATCAGTAGTCTCTAGTGCCAGACAGAACAGTAGTAGATCAGTAGTCTCTAGTGCCAGACAGAACAGCAGTAGATCAGTAGTCTCTAGTGTCAGACAGAACAGAACAGCAGTAGATCAGTAGTCTCTATTGCCAGACAGAACAGTACAGCAGTAGATCAGTAGTCTCTAGTGCCAGACAGAACAGCAGTAGAACAGTAGTCTCTAGTGCCAGACAGAACAACAGTAGATCAGTAGTCTCTAGTGCCAGACAGAACAGCAGTAGATCAGTTGTCTCTAGTGCCAGACAGAACAGCAGTAGAACAGTGGTCTCTAGTGCCAGACAGAACAACAGTAGCTCAGTAGTCTCTAGTGCCAGACAGAACAGTACAGCAGTAGATCAGTAGTCTCTAGTGCCAGACAGAACAGCAGTAGAACAGTAGTCTCTAGTGCCAGACAGAACAGCAGTAGATCAGTAGTCTCTAGTGCCAGACAGAACAGCAGTAGATCAGTAGTCTCTAGTGTCAGACAGAACAGTACAGCAGTAGGTCAGTAGTCTCTAGAGCCAGACAGAACAGAACAGCATTAGATCAGTAGTCTCTAGTGCCAGACAGAACAGAACAGCAGTAGATCAGTAGTCTATAGAGCCAGACAGAACAGAACAGCAGTAGATCAGTAGTATCTAGTGCCAGACAGAACAGTAGTAGATCAGTAGTCTCTAGTGCCAGACAGTACAGCAGTAGATCAGTAGTCTCTAGTGCCAGACAGAACAGCAGTAGATCAGTAGTATCTAGTGCCAGACAGAACAGTAGTAGATCAGTAGTCTCTAGTGCCAGACAGTACAGCAGTAGATCAGTAGTCTCTAGTGTCAGACAGAACAGAACAGTAGTAGATCAGTAGTCTCTAGTGCCAGACAGAACAGAACAGCAGTAGATCAGTAGTCTCTAGTGCCAGACAGAACAGAACAGTAGTAGATCAGCAGTCTCTAGTGCCAGACAGAACAGTAGTAGATCAGTAGTCTCTAGTGCCAGACAGAACAGCAGTAGATCAGTAGTCTCTAGTGCCAGACAGAACAGAACAGCAGTAGAACAGTAGTCTCTAGTGCCAGACAGAACAGAACAGCAGTTGAACAGTAGTCTCTAGTGCCAGACAGAACAGCAGTAGATCAGTAGTCTCTAGTGTCAGACAGAACAGAACAGCAGTAGATCAGTAGTATCTAGTGCCAGACAGAACAGCAGTAGATCAGTAGTCTCTAGTGCCAGACAGAACAGAACAGCAGTAGAACAGTAGTCTCTAGTGCCAGACAGAACAGCAGTAGATCAGTAGTCTCTAGTGCCAGACAGAACAGAACAGTAGTAGATCAGTAGTCTCTAGTGCCACTCAGAACAGTAGTAGATCAGTAGTCTCTAGTGCCAGACAGAACAGCAGTAGATCAGTAGTCTCTAGTGCCAGACAGAACAGGACAGCAGTAGATCAGTAGTCTCTAGTGCCAGACAGAACAGTAGTAGATCAGTAGTCTCTAGTGCCAGACAGAACAGCAGTAGATCAGTAGTCTCTAGTGCCAGACAGAACAGAACAGTAGTAGATCAGTAGTCTCTAGTGCCAGACAGAACAGTAGTAGATCAGTAGTCTCTAATGCCAGACAGAACAGCAGTAGATCAGTAGTCTTTAGTGCCAGACAGAACAGCAGTAGATCAGTAGTCTCTAGTGCCAGACAGAACAGAACAGTAGTAGATCAGTAGTCTCTTGTGCCAGACAGAACAGTAGTAGATCAGTAGTCTCTAGTGCCAGAAAGAACAGGACAGCAGTAGATCAGTAGTCTCTAGTGCCAGACAGAAACAGCAGTAGATCAGTAGTCTCTAGTGCCAGACAGAACAGAACAGTAGTAGATCAGTAGTCTCTAGTGCCAGACAGAACAGTAGTAGATCAGTAGTCTCTAGTGCCAGACAGAACAGGACAGCAGTAGATCAGTAGTCTCTAGTGCCAGACAGAACAGAACAGCAGTAGATCAGTAGTCTCTAGTGCCAGACAGAAGAGTACAGCAGTAGATCAGTAGTCTCTAGTGCCAGACAGAACAGTACAGCAGTAGATCAGTAGTCTTTAGTGCCAGACAGAACAGCAGTAGAACATTAGTCTCTAGTGCCAGACAGAACAACAGTAGATCAGTAGTCTCTAGTGCCAGACAGAACAGCAGTAGATCAGTTGTCTCTATTGCCAGACAGAACAGAACAGCAGTAGATCAGTAGTCTCTAGTGCCAGACAGAACAGCAGTAGATCAGTAGTCTCTAGTGCCAGACAGAACAGAACAGCAGTAGAACAGTAGTCTCTAGTGTCAGACAGAACAGTACATCCGTAGATCAGTAGTCTCTAGTGCCAGACAGAACAGTACAGCAGTAGATCAGTAGTCTCTAGTGCCAGACAGAACAGAACAGCACTAGAACAGTAGTCTCTAGTGCCAGACAGAACAGCAGTAGATCAGTAGTCTCTAGTGCCAGACAGAACAGGACAGCAGTAGAACAGTAGTCTCTAGTGCCAGACAGAACAGCAGTAGAACAGTAGTCTCTAGTGCCAGACAGAACAGCAGTAGAACAGTAGTCTCTAGTGCCAGACAGAACAGCAGTAGATCAGTAGTCTCTAGTGCCAGACAGAACAGAACAGCAGTAGAACAGTAGTCTCTAGTGCCAGACAGAACAGAACAGCACTAGAACAGTAGTCTCTAGTGCCAGACAGAACAGCAGTAGATCAGTAGTCTCTAGTGCCAGACAGAACAGGACAGCAGTAGAACAGTAGTCTCTAGTGCCAGACAGAACAGCAGTAGAACAGTAGTCTCTAGTGCCAGACAGAACAGCAGTAGAACAGTAGTCTCTAGTGCCAGACAGAACAGCAGTAGATCAGTAGTCTCTAGTGCCAGACAGAACAGAACAGCAGTAGAACAGTAGTCTCTAGTGCCAGACAGAACAGAACAGCAGTAGATCAGTAGTCTCTAGTGCCAGACAGAACAGAACAGCAGTAGATCAGTAGTCTCTAGTGCCAGACAGAACAGAACAGCAGTAGATCAGTAGTCTCTAGTTCCAGACAGAACAGCAGTAGATCAGTAGTCTCTAGTGTCAGACAGAACAGAACAGTAGTAGATCAGTAGTCTCTAGTGTCAGACAGAACAGCAGTAGATCAGTAGTCTCTAGTGTCAGACATAACAGAACAGTAGTAGATCAGTAGTCTCTAGTGCCAGACAGAACAGAACAGCAGTAGATCAGAAGTCTCTAGTGCCAGACAGAACAGCAGTAGATCAGTAGTCTCTAGTGTCAGACAGAACAGAACAGCAGTAGATCAGTAGTCTCTAGTGCCAGACAGAACAGAACAGCAGTAGATCAGTAGTCTCTAGTGCCAGACAGAACAGCAGTAGATCAGTAGTCTCTAGTGTCAGACAGAACAGAACAGCAGTAGATCAGTAGTCTCTAGTGCCAGACAGAACAGAACAGCAGTAGATCAGTAGTCTCTAGTGCCAGGCAGAACCGCAGTAGATCAGTAGTCTCTAGTGCCAGACAGAACAGAACAGCAGTAGAACAGTAGTCTCTAGTGTCAGACATAACAGTACAGCCGTAGATCAGTAGTCTCTAGTGCCAGACAGAACAGTACAGCAGTAGATCAGTAGTCTCTAGTGCAAGACAGAAAAGCAGTAGAACAGTAGTCTCTAGTGCCAGACAGAACAGCAGTAGAACAGTAGTCTCTAGTGCCAGACAGAACAGCAGTAGATCAGTAGTCTCTAGTGCCAGACAGAACAGAACAGCAGTAGAACAGTAGTCTCTAGTGCCAGACAGAACAGAACAGCAGTAGATCAGTAGTCTCTAGTGCCAGACAGAACAGAACAGCAGTAGATCAGTAGTCTCTAGTGCCAGACAGAACAGAACAGCAGTAGATCAGTAGTCTCTAGTGCCAGACAGAACAGAACAGCAGTAGATCAGTAGTCTCTAGTGCCAGACAGAACAGAACAGCAGTAGATCAGTAGTCTCTAGTGCCAGACAGAACAGAACAGCAGTAGATCAGTAGTCTCTAGTGCCAGACAGAACAGCAGTAGATCAGTAGTCTCTAGTGTCAGACAGAACAGAACAGTAGTAGATCAGTAGTCTCTAGTGTCAGACAGAACAGCAGTAGATCAGTAGTCTCTAGTGTCAGACATAACAGAACAGTAGTAGATCAGTAGTCTCTAGTGCCAGACAGAACAGAACAGCAGTAGATCAGAAGTCTCTAGTGCCAGACAGAACAGCAGTAGATCAGTAGTCTCTAGTGTCAGACAGAACAGAACAGCAGTAGATCAGTAGTCTCTCGTGCCAGACAGAACAGAACATCAGTAGATCAGTAGTCTCTAGTGCCAGACAGAACAGCAGTAGATCAGTAGTCTCTAGTGTCAGACAGAACAGAACAGCAGTAGATCAGTAGTCTCTAGTGCCAG
Organism: Oncorhynchus masou masou; assembly: GCF_036934945.1. Lineage (NCBI taxonomy): Eukaryota > Metazoa > Chordata > Actinopteri > Salmoniformes > Salmonidae > Oncorhynchus > Oncorhynchus masou. Next base: position 76,285,430 of record NC_088229.1, read on the forward strand.
ACAGAACAGAACAGCAGTAGATCAGTAGTCTCTAGTGCCAGACAGAACAGCAGTAGATCAGTAGTCTCTAGTGCCAGACAGAACAGAACAGCAGTAGAACAGTAGTCTCTAGTGTCAGACATAACAGTACAGCCGTAGATCAGTGGTCTCTAGTGCCAGACAGAACAGTACAGCAGTAGATCAGTAGTCTCTAGTGCCAGACAGAACAGAACAGCACTAGAACAGTAGTCTCTAGTGCCAGACAGAACAGGACAGCAGTAGAACAGTAGTCTCTAGTGCCAGACAGAACAGCAGTAGAACAGTAGTCTCTAGTGCCAGACAGAACAGCAGTTGAACAGTAGTCTCTAGTGCCAGACAGAACAGCAGTAGATCAGTAGTCTCTAGTGCCAGACAGAACAGAACAGCAGTAGATCAGTAGTCTCTAGTGCCAGACAGAACAGAACAGCAGTAGATCAGTAGTCTCTAGTGCCAGACAGAACAGAACAGCAGTAGATCAGAAGTCTCTAGTGCCAGACAGAACAGCAGTAGATCAGTAGTCTCTAGTGCCAGACAGAACAGCAGTAGATCAGTAGTCTCTAGTGTCAGACAGAACAGCAGTAGATCAGTAGTCTCTAGTGCCAGACAGAACAGCAGTAGATCAGTAGTCTCTCGTGCCAGACAGAACAGAACAGCAGTAGATCAGAAGTCTCTAGTGCCAGACAGAACAGCAGTAGATCAGTAGTCTCTCGTGCCAGACAGAACAGCAGTAGATCAGTAGTCTCTAGTGTCAGACAGAACAGAACAGCAGTAGATCAGTAGCCTCTAGTGCCAGACAGAACAGCAGTAGATCAGTAGTCTCTAGTGTCAGACAGAACAGAACAGCAGTAGATCAGTAGTCTCTAGTGCCAGACAGAACAGAACAGCAGTAGATCAGTAGTCTCTAGTGCCAGACAGAACAGAACAGCAGTAGATCAGTAGTCTCTAGTGCCAGACAGAACAGAACAGCAGTAGATCAGTAGTCTCTAGTGCCAGACAGAACAGAACAGCAGTAGATCAGTAGTCTCTAGTGCCAGACAGAACAGCAGTAGATCAGTAGTCTCTAGTGTCAGACAGAACAGAACAGTAGTAGATCAGTAGTCTCTAGTGTCAGACAGAACAGCAGTAGATCAGTAGTCTCTAGTGTCAGACATAACAGAACAGTAGTAGATCAGTAGTCTCTAGTGCCAGACAGAACAGAACAGCAGTAGATCAGAAGTCTCTAGTGCCAGACAGAACAGCAGTAGATCAGTAGTCTCTAGTGTCAGACAGAACAGAACAGCAGTAGATCAGTAGTCTCTCGTGCCAGACAGAACAGAACAGCAGTAGATCAGTAGTCTCTAGTGCCAGACAGAACAGCAGTAGATCAGTAGTCTCTAGTGTCAGACAGAACAGAACAGCAGTAGATCAGTAGTCTCTAGTGCCAGACAGAACAGAACAGCAGTAGATCAGTAGTCTCTAGTGCCAGACAGAACAGCAGTAGATCAGTAGTCTCTAGTGCCAGACAGAACAGAACAGCAGTAGAACAGTAGTCTCTAGTGTCAGACATAACAGTACAGCCGTAGATCAGTGGTCTCTAGTGCCAGACAGAACAGTACAGCAGTAGATCAGTAGTCTCTAGTGCCAGACAGAACAGAACAGCACTAGAACAGTAGTCTCTAGTGCCAGACAGAACAGCAGTAGATCAGTAGTCTCTAGTGCCAGACAGAACAGGACAGCAGTAGAACAGTAGTCTCTAGTGCCAGACAGAACAGCAGTAGAACAGTAGTCTCTAGTGCCAGACAGAACAGCAGTAGAACAGTAGTCTCTAGTGCCAGACAGAACAGCAGTAGATCAGTAGTCTCTAGTGCCAGACAGAACAGAACAGCAGTAGATCAGTAGTCTCTAGTGCCAGACAGAACAGAACAGCAGTAGATCAGTAGTCTCTAGTGCCAGACAGAACAGAACAGCAGTAGATCAGTAGTCTCTAGTGCCAGACAGAACAGAACAGCAGTAGATCAGTAGTCTCTAGTGCCAGACAGAACATAACAGCAGTAGATCAGTAGTCTCTAGTGCCAGACAGAACAGCAGTAGATCAGTAGTCTCTAGTGTCAGACAGAACAGAACAGCAGTAGATCAGTAGTCTCTAGTGCCAGACAGAACAGAACAGCAGTAGATCAGTAGTCTCTAGTGCCAGACAGAACAGCAGTAGATCAGTAGTCTCTAGTGCCAGACAGAACAGAACAGCAGTAGAACAGTAGTCTCTAGTGTCAGACATAACAGTACAGCCGTAGATCAGTGGTCTCTAGTGCCAGACAGAACAGTACAGCAGTAGATCAGTAGTCTCTAGTGCCAGACAGAACAGAACAGCACTAGAACAGTAGTCTCTAGTGCCAGACAGAACAGCAGTAGATCAGTAGTCTCTAGTGCCAGACAGAACAGGACAGCAGTAGAACAGTAGTCTCTAGTGCCAGACAGAACAGCAGTAGAACAGTAGTCTCTAGTGCCAGACAGAACAGCAGTAGAACAGTAGTCTCTAGTGCCAGACAGAACAGCAGTAGATCAGTAGTCTCTAGTGCCAGACAGAACAGAACAGCAGTAGATCAGTAGTCTCTAGTGCCAGACAGAACAGAACAGCAGTAGATCAGTAGTCTCTAGTGCCAGACAGAACAGAACAGCAGTAGATCAGTAGTCTCTAGTGCCAGACAGAACAGAACAGCATTAGATCAGTAGTCTCTAGTGCCAGACAGAACAGAACAGCAGTAGATCAGAAGTCTCTAGTGCCAGACAGAACAGCAGTAGATCAGTAGTCTCTAGTGCCAGACAGAACAGCAGTAGATCAGTAGTCTCTAGTGTCAGACAGAACAGCAGTAGATCAGTAGTCTCTAGTGCCAGACAGAACAGCAGTAGATCAGTAGTCTCTAGTGCCAGACAGAACAGCAGTAGATCAGTAGTCTCTCGTGCCAGACAGAACAGAACAGCAGTAGATCAGAAGTCTCTAGTGCCAGACAGAACAGCAGTAGATCAGTAGTCTCTCGTGCCAGACAGAACAGAACAGCAGTAGATCAGTAGTCTCTAGTGTCAGACAGAACAGAACAGCAGTAGATCAGTAGTCTCTCGTGCCAGACAGAACAGCAGTAGATCAGTAGTCTCTAGTGTCAGACAGAACAGAACAGCAGTAGATCAGTAGTATCTAGTGCCAGACAGAACAGAACAGCAGTAGATCAGTAGTCTCTAGTGCCAGACAGAACAGAACAGCAGTAGATCAGTAGTCTCTAGTGTCAGACAGAACAGAACAGCAGTAGATCAGTAGTCTCTAGTGACACTAGTGACTACTGATCTACTGCTGTTCTGTTCTGTTTGGCAATAGAGTGTACTGTCTGTGACTTCAACACCACTGTTCTTTTTGACACTAGACTCAGCTGTCTGTTTTTCATTAGAACATGTTGTCTGTGACTAGTATGACTCTAAATTGTAAGGCGCAATGGCTTTTCAAGTCTTACCTTTTTGCACAGATACAACTCTAGACACTTGTTCTCTGAGCTTGCCAAGTCAACTATCTGCAGGTCTGATGACAGCTCCTCTGAAGAACCTTCAAAGCACAGACAAAAACTCACCTGTCAATGATATGGCCATTAATATTATACAGTACGTCACACCCCTACTAAAGCCGTAGGCTGGTCCCGGATCTGTTTGTGCTGTCTTGTCATCTCCTATAGTCGTTGTCAATGTGTTGGCGTGGCAATGGCTAGGAGTTAGCTCTACAGCACAAACAGATCTGGGACCAGTCTAGTGACTGGCTGAGACTGACTGGCTGAGATCATTCATAGAATGAGTGGTTAACACAGACCTGGTTTGTCTGTGAGGCTGAAGAGGTCCTTGTCCTCGATCGTTCCTAGCATCCTTAGACAGGACTCCATCACCTTCCCCACCGTGGTTTCCCTGGGGGTCCGCAGGTGGACTATCTGCACCGACGCTGAATCAAACACCATGACATTATGATCAGGGGCAGACCATGGAATCACTAGCTAGTTGTATAGTGCCGCTAAAATGACCAGTCCTGAGATATACAGAAGTAATGCACACATTGGTTCTTAACAGATTTAATATCAAGAAACCATTTATGGTGATCTCCATCAGCAGAGAGGTCCTCTGGTTCATAGGGTCAGGGCTTTTGCATCTATTACAAGGAGAAAGGAAAATACACACCTGGGTCATATTGACAGAATAGAATATAGAACAGAATAGAATATAGAATGTAATAGAATGTAGAACAGAATAGAATATAGAATATAATAGAATATAGAACTGAATATAATATAGAACAGAATATAATATAATATAATATAGAATATAATAGAATAGAATACAGAACAGAATAGAATGTAGAACAGCATAGAATATAATAGAATATAGAACAGAATAGAATATAGAATATAATAGAATATAGAACTGAATATAATATAGAACAGAATATAATAGAATAGAATATAGAATATAATAGAATATAGAACATAATAGAATGTAGAACAGAATAGAAACTAGAACAGAATAGAAACTAGAACAGAATAGAATAGAATATAGAATATAATAGAATATAGAATATAATAGAATATAGAACAGAATAGAACATATAATAGAATAGAATAGAATATAGAATATAACAGAATATAGAACAGAATAGAATTTAGAACAGAATAGAAAATAGAACAGAATAGAATATAGTAGTGCCAGCAGCATACCACCCTGCATACCACTGCAGGCTTGTTTCTGAAGCTAAGCAGGGTTGGGCCTGGTCAGTCCCTGGATGGCCCCTACACAGGGACACTGCCCTGTGTAAGGTGCCGTCTTTCGGATGGGACGTTAAACGGGTATCCTGACTCTCTGAGGTCATTAAAGATCCCATGGCACTCATCGTAAGAGTAGGGGTGTTAACCCCAGTGTTCTGGCTAAATTCACAATATGGCCATCAAACCATCAAGGTCACCTAATAATCCCCAGTTCACGATTGGCTCATTCATCCCCCTCCTCTCCCCTGTAACTATTCCTGAGGTCGTTGCTGTAAATGAGAATGTGTTCTCAGTCAACTTACCTGGTAAAATAACGGATAACATTTTTAAAAGAATATAGAATAGAATAGAATATAGAACAGAATATAATACAACATAGAACAGCATATAGAATATAGAACACAATATAATAGAATATAGAACAGAATATAGTAGAATATAGAACAGAATACAATATAAACCAGAATAGAATTCAGAACAGAATAGAATAGAATAGAATATAGAACAGAATACACTAAAAAACAGAATAGAATTCAGAACAGAATAGAATATAGAACAGAATACAATAGAATAGAATATAGAACAGAATACAATATAAAACAGAATAGAATTCAGAACAGAATAGAATATAGAACATAATATAATATAATAGAATATAGAACAGAATATAATAGAATAGAATATAATAGAATATAGAACAGAATACAATATAAAACAGAATAGAATTCAGAACAGAATAGAATATAGAAGAGAATAGAATAGAATGTATAACAGAATATAAAATAATATAATATAGAACAGACTAGAATGATGGGTCAGTACTGAGAATAGCTAGGCGTACATACCTGAATTTAAAGGATTTTGTTTGATTCATGTTGAGGCAGCTTACATGTTGGAAGGACTTTGATTGGCTCATGGCCACCAATGCTGCTGTGAATTTCTCTACGTTGTTCGGACCAAAAGTTTCTATGAGGAGAGAATACAGTTTGCTTGATGGAGGATTGGGGGAGTTACATTGAAAAGCGCTTTGATAATCTGGAAAAAGACTATATAAATCCAATCCATTATTATTTGTATTACTTATGTAAAGATGACACGTTCAACAATAAAGGGAGAGATGTGATTGATTGATGGGTTGGTTGACTGATTGATTGACTGATTGGCAGATAGATTGATAGATAGATCAAGTCAAATCAATCAAATCAAATTTTATTTGTCACATACACATGGTTAGCAGATGTTAATGCGAGTGTAGCGAAATGCTTGTGCTTCTAGTTCCGACAATGCAGTAATAACCAACAACTAATCTAACTAACAATTCCAAAACTAATATCTTAAACACAGTGTAAGGGGATAAAGAATATGTATATAAAGATATGAATGAGTGATGGTGCAGAACGGCATAGCAGGTAGTTTGCCCCCGGTGATACGTTGTGCAGACCTCACTACCCTCTGGAGAGCCTTACGGTTGTGGGCGGAGCAGTTGCCGTAGCAGGCGGTGATACAGCCTGCCAGGATGCTCTCGATTGTGCATCTGTAGAAGTTTGTGAGTGCTTTTGGTGACAAGCCAAATTTCTTCAGCCTCCTGAGGTTGAAGAGGCGCTGCTGCGCCTTCTTCACGATGCTGTCTGTGTGAGTGGACCAATTCAGTTTGTCTGTGATGTGTATGCCGACGAACTTAAAACTTACTACCCTCTCCACTACTGTTCCATCGATGTGGATAGGGGGGTGTTCCCTCTGCTGTTTCCTGAAGTCCACAATCATCTCCTTAGTTTTGTTGATGTTGAGTGTGAGGTTATTGTCCTGACACCACACTCCGAGGGCCCTCACCTCCTCCCTGTAGGCCGTCTCGTCGTTGTTGGTAATCAAGCGTACCACTGTTGTGTCGTCCGCAAACTTGATGATTGAGTTGGAGGTGTGCGTTGCCGCGCAGTCGTGGGTGAACAGGGAGTACAGGAGAGGGCTCAGAACGCAACCTTGTGGGGCCCCAGTGTTGAGGATCAGCGGGGTGGAGATGTTGTTGCCTACCCTCACCACCTGGGGGCGGCCCGTCAGGAAGTCCAGTACCCAGTTGCCAGGGCGGGGTCGAGACCCAGCTTGATGACGAGCTTGGAGGGTACTATGGTGTTAAGTTATTTAGTCTGCCTGGGAGCAAGACATCCTGGTCCGTGACTGGGCTGGATTTCTTCCTGTAGTCCGTGATTGACTGTAGACACTGCCACATACCTCTTGTGTCTGAGCCGTTGAATTGAGATTCTCCTTTGTCTCTATACTGACGCTTAGCTTGTTTGATAGCCTTACGGAGGGAATAGCTGCACTGTTTGTATTCCGGCCATATTACCAGTCACCTTGCCCTGATTAAAAACAGTGGTTCGCGCTTTCAGTTTCATGCGAATGCTGCCATCAATCCACGGTTTCTGGTTAGGGAATGTTTTAATAGTTGCTATGGTAACGACATCTTCAACGCACGTTCTAATGAACTCGCACACCGAATCAGCGTATTCGTCAATGTTGTTGCCTGACGCAATACGAAACATGTCCCAGTCCATGTGATGGAAGCAGTCTTGGAGTGTGGAATCAGCTTGGTCGGACCAGCGTTGGACAGACCTCAGCGTGGGAGCTTCTTGTTTTAGTTTCTGTCTGTAGGCAGGGATCAGCAAAATGGAGTCGTGGTCAGCTTTTCCGAAAGGGGGGCGGGGCAGGGCCTTATATTTGTCGCGGAAGTTCGAATAACAATGATCCATGGTTTTGCCAGCCCTGGTGGCGCAATCGATATGCTGATACATTTTAGGGATTCTTGTTTTCAGATTGGCCTTGTTAAAATCCCCAGCTACAATGATTGCAGCCTCAGGATGTATGGATTCCAGTTTGCAAAGAGTCAAATAAAGTTGGTTCAGAGCCATCGATGTGTCTGCTTGGGGGGGAATATATACGGCTGTGATTATAATCGAAGAGAATTCTCTTGGTAGATAATGCGGTCTACATTTGATTGTGAGGAATTCTAAATCAGGTGAACAGAAGGATTTGAGTTCCTGTATGTTTCTGTGATCACACCACGTCTCGTTAGCCATAAGGCATACGCCCCCACCCCTCTTCTTACCAGAAAGGTGTTTGTTTCTGTCAGCGCGATGCGTGGAGAAACCCTCCGAAAGAGTCTCTCCAGTGAGCCATATTTCCGTGAAGCAAAGAACGTTACAGTCTCTGATGTCCCTCTGGAATGCTACCCTTGCTCGGATTTCATCAACCTTGTTGTCAAGAGACTGGACATTGGTGAGAAGAATGCTAGGGAGTGGTGCACGATGTGCCCGTCTCCGGAGTCTGACCAGAAGACCGCCTCGTTTCCCTCTTTTACGAAGTCGTTTTTTTGGGTCGCCGGCTGGGATCCATTCCGTTGTCCTGGTTGAAAGGCAGAACACAGGATCCGCTTCGGGAAAGTCATATTCTTGGTCGTACTGATGGTGAGTTGACGCTGCTCTTATATTCAGTAGTTCTTCTCGACTGTATGTAATGAAACCTAAGATGACCTGGGGTACTAATGTAAGAAATAACACGTAAAAAAACAAAAAACTGCATTGTTTCCTAGGAACGCGAAGCGAGGCGGCCATCTCAGTCGGCGCCAGAACTGTGCTGTGGATCGTCTAATCGATTACCCCCCCCCCCCCAAAAAAAGTATCACATACACTGGATAGGTGCAGTGGAAATGTGTTTTTTTTACAGGGTCAGTCATAGTAGTATGATAGGTGTTGTTTTACAGGGTCAGTCATAGTAGTATGATAGGTGTTGTTGTACAGGGTCAGTCATAGTAGTATGATAGGTGTTGTTTTACAGGGTCAGTCATAGTAGTTTGATAGGTGTTGTTTTACAGGGTCGGTCATAGTAGTATGATAGGTGTTGTTTTACAGGGTCAGTCATAGTGGTATGATAGATGTTGTTTTACAGAGTCAGTCATAGTAGTATGATAGGTGTTGTTTTACAGGGTCAGTCATAGTAGTTTGATAGGTGTTGTTTTACAGGGTCGGTCATAGTAGTATGATAGGTGTTGTTTTACAGGGTCAGTCATAGTGGTATGATAGGTGTTGTTTTACAGGGTCAGTCATAGTAGTATAATAGGTGTTGTTTTACAGGGTCAGTCATAGTAGTGTGATAGGTGTTGTTTTACAGGGTCAGTCATAGTAGTATGATAGGTGTTGTTTTACAGGGTCAGTCATAGTAGTATGATAGGTGTTGTTTTACAGGGTCAGTCATAGTAGTATGATAGGTGTTGTTTTACAGGGTCAGTCATAGTAGTATGATAGGTGTTGTTTTACAGGGTCAGTCATAGTAGTGTGATAGGTGTTGTTTTACAGGGTCAGTCATAGTGGTATGATAGGTGTTGTTTTACAGGGTCAGTCATAGTAGTGTGATAGGTGTTGTTTTACAGGGTCAGTCATAGTAGTACAGAACCCCTGGAGCAAATGAAGGTTGAAGTGCCTTGCTCAAGGGCACATCAACATATATTTCACCTTGTCAGCTCGGATATTTGAACCAGACACCTTTCAGTTACATGGCTACCTGCCACCCGGGTTGGAAGTGATGACAGATCGATTGATCAGCTGATTAATATATCATACCCAACAGGGAGTCCAGTCTCTGTGAGGTGGTGCTGGGCGGGTGTAGCTCTCTGTAAACAGCTGACAGGAGCTGCTCTCTCTCCTCCAGACTGGAGATGTGAAGCACCTCCAGGGTCGTCAGGTCTATTGAGGCTATATCAGTTCCACACAGCTCTGCCTCTGTCAGGGGTCAGGGGTCAGGAACAGACAGAGATCAGAGATCAGCCCCCATGGAACCCCCCCCCAAACAGCCCTCATAGAACCCCAAACCTGTCCCCAAACCTGTCCCCATGGAAACCCAAAACAGTCCAAAAAAATGATTCATCTCCCTCAAATATGGAACCCACAACAGACCACATAGAACCCGAAAACAGTCGGAATGAAACCTTGCATGACCATTTACAAGCTAATACTTTTACAATGACATCTTTTCAAAAAGATCTAGAACCTGTAGAGAAAAATCATTGATTCAACATACATTTCCAAAATAGGATGTAATTATAGTCTGAGAAAAAAGTTAATCTATGTTGTAGAAAAATATGTTTTAAGATAAGCAAATTGGCAAAGTCAGCATGGAATGTTTTGGGGAAGAAAAAAGTAGAAGAGATTATGCAATAGAGATGGGAGAGGAGAGGGACTGGAGGAGGGGGAGGAGGAGGAGGAGGAGGAGGAGGAGGAGAGAGGAGCGAGAGGAGGAGAGAGAGGAAGAGGGACTGGAGGATAGGAGAGAAGAGAGGGGATGAGGGGGAGGAGGAAGAGGAGGAGGAGAGAGGAGGAAGAGGAGAGAGGGAGGAGGAGGGGGAGGAGGAGGGACTGGGGAGGATAGGAGAGAAGAGAGGGGATGAGGGGGAGGAGGAAGAGGAAGAGGAGGAGGAGAGATAAGGAAGAGGAAGAGGAGAGAGAGGAGGAGGGGCGAGGAGGAGGAGAGACGGGAGGAGGAGGAGAGAGGATGAGAGAGAGGAGGAGGGGGAGGAGAAGGAGAGAGGAGCGAGAGGAGGAGAGAGAGAAGGGAAGAGAGAGGATATTTTAAAGAATATACAACTTGCAATTCTTAGCCTTAGCCTTCGCCTTAAGCCTTAGCCTTTAGCCTTAGCCTTTAGCCTTAGCCTTAGCCTTAGCCTTTAGCCTTAGCCTTTAGCCTTTAGTCTTAGCCTTTAGTCTTAGCCTTAGCCCATGTGAAAAAAAGTAGTATAAAAACATAATAATGAATTACATACAGATATGACACAATAATGAGTGTGTGTGTGTGTGTGTGTGTGTGTGTGTGTGTGTGTGTGTGTGTGTGTGTGTGCGTGTGCGTGTGCGTGTGTGTGCGGTGTGTGTGTTACCTCTGATGTAAGTCAGGCATTTGTGCAGGCCGATGCTGCTGAACCAATGGCAGACTTCTTGAGTATTGAACTCTCCAAGAGGTTTAGCTCCCTGTCTGTCTGAGTCCTGTGCCACACACACACACGTACACGCACACGCACACACACACGCACACACATACGCATGCATTCACAAACACAGAGGTCAATACTTTAATAATCAATTTCCTATTTTCATAATGATGTGTAGTATGTCTGTGTTCTGATGTACAATCCTATGAGTTACGCTGTTACCTTGCAGTTGGTCTACTGATCAACACAACCTTTCGCTAGGAGGGCGTTATTATTAATGTTTGTTCAGGCGAGGGATCCAAAGTCAATACAAAGCATCCTTTGATAGAATGGGGAAAATGCGATCATGTCAATTTTTTAATGTGTTCCCTGACATTAAAAATGGATTGTGATTTGGCCTGCAGTGGAACACCTGCTTCCAGCAGCACTTGGCAAGGCATCTATAAAAATCTTAGTTGAAGTGTAGTGTGTGTGTGTGTGCGTGTAGTGTGTGTGTGTGTGTGTGTGTGCGTGTGTGTGTATGTGTGTGTGTGCGTGTGCGTGTGCGTGTGCGTGTGTGTGTGTGTGTGTGTGTGTGTGCGCGTGCGCGCGTGTGTGTGTGTGTGTGTGTGTGTGTGTGCGCGTGTGTGTGTGTGTAATCATAGGCGTTGAAGTGTGTGGTTTTGGCACCTTGGTGATATCATTTCTCCTACAGTCCAATATAATTGTGCAGCGTTTTAGGAAATGAACAACTAATACTTCATCATTTTACATGATCTGCAATTTTTTTTCGACATCGTATTTCAGTCACTTTATCCCATTTGTCCTCCTCTGATGTACAAATTGATATATAATATTTTACATGATGTGCAGAAGATTATGTGGGATTGAGAATGGGTGAGTTGCTTGAACGCAAAGACGTTTATCGATTTTGATGTTGGACAGGAAACATATGTTTTCTCGTTAAATATTTTTTTTAAACTATTTTCTACATTGTAGACTAATTGTGAAGACATCAAAACTATGAACTAACACATATGGAATCATAGTAACCCAAAAAGTGTTGAATAAATCAAAAATATATTTTATATTTTAAGGTTCTTCAAAGTATTTGATATTTTATTAGGTTCCTCATTAGCAACTGCTACTCTTCCACACAAAACATGAAACATGGCATGATACAGAATATCAATAGACAAGAACAGTACAAAACTACAATTAAATGTAAAAGGTACACGTAGCACATAACATATATATATATTATATATAGATATGTTATAACATAATAATATATATATATATATATATATATATATATATATATATATATATATATATATATATATATATATATATATATATATATTTAATAGCATACACATCTAGAAAACTATCTAGGTCAAATAGGGGAGAGGCGTTGTGCCGGGAGGTGCTATTTTACCTGTTTTTTTAAACCAGTTTTGCTGTTTATTTGAGCAATAGGAGATGGGAGTTCCATCTCTTTATTACAGACAGACCTCTCCCCATCTCTTTACTACAGACAGACCTCTCCCCATCTCTTTACTACAGACAGACCGCTCCCCATCTCTTTATTACAGACAGACCTCTCCCCATCTCTTTATTACAGACAGACCTCTCCCCATCTCTTTATTACAGTCAGACCTCTCCCCATCTCTTTATTACAGACAGACCTCTCCCCATCTCTTTATTACAGACAGACCTCTCCCCATCTCTTTACTACAGACAGACCTCTCCCCATCTCTTTACTACAGACAGACCTCTCCCCATCTCTTTACTACAGACAGACCGCTCCCCATCTCTTTATTACAGACAGACCTCTCCCCATCTCTTTACAACAGACAGACCTCTCCCCATCTCTTTACTACAGACAGACCTCTCCCCATCTCTTTATTACAGACAGACCTCTCCCCATCTCTTTATTAAGTCTTTTTGTAAATGATTGTAAAGCCCAATATAGATTTTTATCTGACAGAGAATAATAATAGTGTTTGTTTCGGTTGGGAAGAGACATGCCAAATGACACCACCAAGCTTCACTGTGGGGTGATGAGAGGTGTTGGGTTTGCACCAGACATAGTGTTTTCCATGTTGAGTGTCTCTATAAGCATGCTAAAAGTCTGTTGTTAATTTGTTTACAGAGAAAATTAATTGTATTTGGTCATACACTATTTTTTTCAACAGTTTGCTAAGAGCTGGCAACAAGCTGTTAGAACCAGTAAAGGCCGCTTTACCACTCTTGGGTAGTGGAATTACTTTGGCTTCCCTCCAGGCCTGAGGACAAAGACTTTCCTCTATGTTCAGATTAAAGATATGACAGATAGGAGTGACTGTATAGTCAGCCACCATCCTCAGTAGGTTTCCATCTTAGTTGTCAGTGCCAGGAGGTTTGTCATTATTGATAGATAACAATAATTGTTCCATCTCTCCCACACTAACTTTACAAAATTCAATATTTTCTCTCATTATTTGTTTTTTTACATGAATACGATGGCTCGCTGTTTGTTGTTGTAATTTCCTGCCTAAATTTGCTCACTTTGCCAATGAAGTAATCATTAAAATAATTGGCAACATCAAATGGTTTTGTGATGAAAAAGCCATCTGATTTGACAAAAAATTGAGTTGAATGTGTCTTTTTGCCCACAATATAATTTGGCTGCACATCTGACTGGCTGACTTACTGCAGATTGAGACATGATGTGACTAAACTCAACAAAAATAAGAAACTGTATTATGAAGCCAAGATCAATGATATAAAAACTACTTTAAATTATATTATGGGCAAAAAGACACATTCAACTCCATATGATGCTGATGGCACCAAGCTTCACTGGGGAAGAATAATAATATTGTTTGTTTCGGTTGGGAAGAGACATGGCAAATGACACCACCAAGCTTCACTGGGGAAGAATAATAATATTGTTTGTTTCGGTTGGGAAGAGACATGGCAAATGACACCACCAAGCTTCACTGGGGAAGAATAATAATATTGTTTGTTTCGGTTGGGAAGAGACATGGCAAATGACACCACCAAGCTTCACTGGGGAAGAATAATAATATTGTTTGTTTCGGTTGGGAAGAGACATGGCAAATGACACCACCAAGCTTCACTGGGGAAGAATAATAATATTGTTTGTTTCGGTTGGGAAGAGACATGGCAAATGACACCACCAAGCTTCACTGTGGGGTGATGAGAGGTGTTGGGCTTGCACCAGACATAGTGTTTTCCTTGATGGCCAAAAACAAAAGCTCAATTTTAGTCTCATGTGACTGGAGTAATTTCTTCCATTTGAGGAGTCTCCCACATGCATTTTGGCGAACACCAAACATGTTTGCAATTTGTTTTCTGGCCCCTCTTCCATAAAGCTTAAATGGTGCTATGGACAGACACTCCAATCTCCGCACTGGCGCTTTGCAGCTCCTTCAGGGTTATATTTATTATATATTTATTTATTTATATTTATATTTATATATTTATTGTCTTTGTTGCCTCTCTGATTAACCTTTCTTGGGCAGGCGTTCTGCTACTCGACAACATTCCGCTGAAAAGGCAGTGCTCGAAATTCAAAAATATTTTTTTGAAATATGTAACCTTCACACATTAACAAGTCCAATACAGCACATGAAAGATACACTTCTTGTTAATGTTGCTATTATGCTGAAAATCGTGTCCGATTTCAAAAGTGCTTTACAGCGAAAGCACAAGGTCATAGCCAAGTCAAAAAAACACACAGCCATTTCTCCAGCCAAAGATAGGAGTCATAAAAAGCAGAAATATAGATCAAATGAATCACTAACCTTTGATCATCTTCATCAGATGACACTCATAGGACATCATGTTATACAATACATGTATGTTTTGTTCAATATTGTGCACATTTATATCCAAATATCTCAGTTTACATAGGCGCGTTACGAGCAGTATGAAAGGTTCCGTTACAGTCCTTTAGAAACATATCAAACGATGTATGGAATCAATCGTTAGGATGTTTTTAACATAAAACATCAATAATGTTCCAACCGGAGAATTCCTATGTCTGAAGAAAAGCATTGGAACGAGAGGTAACTCTGTCGGGAGCGCGTCATGAGACCAAGGCACTCTGCCAGACCACTGACTCAAAGAGCTCTCATCAGCCCCTCCTTTATAGTAGAATCCTCATTCAAGTTTCTAAAGACGGTTGACATCTAGTGGAAGCCGTAGGAAGTGCAAATTGCCTCCATAGACTCCATAGACATAGTGTGTATTTGGTAGGCCAAGGTTTGAAAAACTACAAACCTCAGACGTCCCAATTCCTTTTCTCAGGTTTTTGCCTGTTATACTGACAGACATCATTCAAACAGTTTTAGAAACTTCAGTGTTTTCTATCCAATACTAATAATAATATGCATATATTAGCATCTGGGACAGAGTAGGAGGCAGTTCACTCTGGGCACGCTATTCATCCAAAAGTGAAAATGCTTCCCCCTATCCCAAAAGAGTTAATGCCCTCTTTGCCTTCTACGTGAGTTTTGGTGGGCGACCCTCTCTTGGCAGGTTTGTTGTGGTGCCATATTCTTTCCATTTTTTAAGAATGGATTTAATGGTGCTTTGTGGGATGTTCAAAGTTTCAGATTTTTTTTTATTACAGAACCCTGATCTGTACTTCTCCACAACGTTGTCCCTGACCTGTTTGGAGAGCTCCTTGGTCTTCATAGTGCCACTTGCTTGGTGGTGTTGGAGACTCTGGGGCCTTTAAGAACAGGTGTATATATACTGAGATCATGTGACAGATCATGTGACACTTAGATTGCACACAGGTTGACTTTATTTAACTAATTATGAGACTTCTGAAGGTAATTGGTTGCACCAGATCTTATTTAGGGGCTTCATGGCAAAGGGAGTGAATATATATCCACACACTACATTTCCTTCAAAGGGAATAATTATGTACCATTTCTCCGTTTTTTTATTTTGTACACTTTTTTTGAAACAAGTTATTTTTTAAATTTCGCTTCACCAATTTGGACTGTTTTGTGTATATCCATTACATGAAATCCAAATAAAAATCAAATTTAAATTAAATTAAATTAAATTACAGATTGTAATGCAACAAAATAGGAAAAATGCCAAGGGGGATCAATACTTTTGCAAGGTACTGTAATATCCTTGTATTGCCACTGCTGTATCATCAAATGAATGATCTAAGTGAGTCTCAGAAATGGCTAATATCTGAATGTTATCTGATGTTATCAAGTTGTTGATTTCATGAACCTTATTTCTAAGGCTACATATATTAATATGGGCTATTTTCAGCCCTTTCCTGGGTAGCTGATCAGAGATAGATATAATATGGACAAGAGCAAACAAAGCCAGAGAAAATAATATCCATTCAGCTGAATGGACTGCTGAATGGATATTATTTTCCCTGGCTTTGTTTGCTCTTGTCCATTCAGCAGTCCCTTAATCAGTTGGTGTGTGTGTGTGTGCTGCTGGGGTTGAGGCTACGAACCCATAGGCTTGGCTCTCTCATCCCTTACAGGCTTCTGGGAGGGAGGGTGGACAATGAACCTGTTATAGTGGATGTAAGAAATGTCCCAACGTGCTCTGTTAGCTTTCATGACTGGGATACGTTCTTTTCTCTTCTGGGGCACAGCTTCAGGATAGTCCTCGTTGAGGAAATTCTATGTTCCTCTCAAGTACTTGGCTCTTTCCAGAACAGCTACCTTGTCCTTGAACCTCAGGAACTTGACCACTATCAGTCTATCACCTGGGCCGGTGGTTTTCCAGTCATGTAGCCCTTTGCCTTGATGACAACTTTGCACATGCTTCAATATCTGTTATTTCATAGTTTTGATGTCTTCTCTATTATATATACAGTGAGGAGAACACTGCTGATTTTGCAGGTTTTCCTACTTACAAAGCATGTAGAGGTCTGTCATTTTTATCGTAGGTACACTTCAACTGTGAGAGACGGAATCTAAAACAAAAAATCCAGAAAATCACATTGTATGATTTTTAAGTAATTAATTTACATTTTATTGCATGACATAAGTATTTGATCACCTATCAACCAGTAAGAATTCCGGCTCTCACAGACCTGTTAGTTTTTCTTTAAGACGCCCTCCTGTTCTCCACTCATTACCTGTATTAACTGCACCTGTTCGAACACGTTACCTGTATAAAAGACACCCGTCCACACACTCAATCAAACAGACTCCAACCTCTCCACAATGGCCATGAAAAGAGAGCTGTGTAAGACATCAGGGATGAAATTGTAGACCTGCACAAGGATGGGATGGGCTACAGGACAATAGGCAAGCAGCTTGGTGAGAAGGCAACAACTGTTTGCGCAATTATTAGAAAATGGAAGAAGTTCAAGATGACGGTCAATCACCCTCGGTCTGGTGCTCCATGCAAGATCTCACCTCGTGGGGCATCAATGATCATAAGGAAGGTGAGGGATCCGCCCTGAACTACACGACAGGACATGGTCAATGACCTGAAGAGAGCTGGGACCACAGTCTCAAAGAAAACCATTAGTAACACACTACGTCGTCATGGGGGATTAAAATTCTGAAGTGCATGCAAGGTCCCCCTGCTCAAGCCAGCGCATGTCCACCCCCATCTGAAGTTTGCCAATGACCATCTGGATGATCCAGAGGAGGAATGGGAGAAGGTCATATGGCTTTTTGGTCTAAACTCCACTCCCCGTGTTTGGAGGAAGAAGAAGGATGAGTACAACCCCAAGAACACCATCCCAACCGTGAAGCATGGAGGTGGAAACATCATTCTTTGGGGATGCTTTTCTGCAAAGGGGACAGGACGACTGCACCGTATTGAGGGGAGGATGGGGCCATGTATCGCGAGATCTTGGCCAACAACCTCCTTCCCTCAGTAAGAGCATTGAAGATGGGTCGTGGCTGGGTCTTCCAGCATGACAATGACCTGAAATACACAGCCAGGGCAACTAAGGAGTGGCTCCGTAAAAAGCATCTCAAGGTCCTGGATTGGCCTAGCCAGTCTCCAGACCTGAACCCAATAGAAAATCTTTGGAGGGAGCTGAAAGTCCATATTACCCAGCGACAGCCCTGAAACCTGAAGGATCTGGAGAAGGTCTGTATGGAGGAGTGGGCCAAAATCCCTGCTGCAGTGTGTGCAAACCTGGTCAAGAACTACAGGAAACGTATGATCTCTGTAATTGCAAACAAATGTTTCTGTACCAAATGTTAAGTTCTGCTTTTCTGATGTATCAAATACTTATGTCATGCAATAAAATGCTAATTAATTACTTAAAAATCATACAATGTGTTTTTTTTGATTTTTGTTTTAGATTCCATCTCTCACAGTTGAAGTGTAACTATGATAAAAATTACAGACCTCTATATGTTTTGTAAGTAGGAAAACCTGCAAAATCGGCAGCGTATCAAATACTTGTACTCCCCACTGTATATCACTCCTTTGCCGTGAACAATCCCATACTAACCTCCAGATATCGGTATAGGTATCACTACGCACACCAGGGGTATGTCCAAAATGGCTTCCAATTGCCAACAGTAGGCACTACTTTTCACCAGGGCCTTGGGCTGGATGTCAGTTTAGCTAAACCTGGGCACGGAGACGGAGATTCTGAATCTATATGCTGAGTCGTCTATATGCTGAGTCGTTTCTTTGAGTAGATTAGGTGGTATTTTCTGAAATATAAACACATCGTGTTCTATAATTATAATTGCGGTAGCTTTCTGTTTCCGTGTCGTTGCCACCCTGAAGGCCCTGATTTTTTTTCTTCTGATTGGCTGTCTTACTCTACCTTCTCTGGGAAGTTTCCATTCTGGTCTTTGGACATGTGTGACGCTGTGAGAGGAAACAGAGAGTGGGAGAAGAGAAAGCTCTGTTCATTTTTAGAATCATGTCACAAGACAGGAATGTTGTGAGGTACTAAACACACTTTGAAGTTTTTTTTATAGAGTATCAGTTACAGTAACACTTCATGTAGACTGGCGTGTAACACAAATGTGTGGGCAGTTATAAGGAAGATATCATATCACAAACCTGGGGTTCAAACTGGATTACTTTTGCTGTGCATGATTTATTATGCCTGGCACATCAGGATCAATGGAATAGTCCCAAAAGTGCAATCCCCAACCCTAGATCTGGTCATCAATAATGCACTGCATAACTGTAGACCTTACCAATGGTGATTCGTCGTTGTTGTGGTGATCCGTCCTCCTCCTGGTCGTGGTCAGGGCTCTGATTGGATAAAGAATGGAAGGTGTGGCTACGTGGGACGATCATACTCGTGGCCCTGCCCAGACGCGCTGCTCCAGGCTTCTACATAGATGACCAGATACAGACTATTTTATCCAAAAAGACAATACATTTCGCACCCCTTTACTTTTTCCACATTTTGTTGTTTTGCTGAATTTAAAATGGATGGTATTGAGATTTGTGTATCACTGGCCTACACATAATACCCCGCAATGTCACAGTGGAACTATGTTTTTAGATTTTTTTTTAAAACAAATGAATACAAAATTAAAAGTTGAAATGTCTTGAGTCAAAAAGTATTTGCCTTTGTTACGGCAAGCCTGAATAGGTTCAGAAGTAAAAATGTGTTGAACAAGCAACAGCTAGTGGTCAACTGAATCAAACACCTTTGATGAATCAATGTTACTGAGTCTGGCTAGCAACAACTAGTGGTCAACTGAATCAAACACATTTGATGAATCAATGTTACTGAGTCTGGCTAGCAACAGCTAGTGGTCAACTGAATCAAACACCTTTGATGAATCAATGTTACTGAGTCTGGCTAGCAACAGCTAGTGGTCAACTGAATCAAACACCTTTGATGAATCAATGTTACTGAGTCTGGCTAGCAACAGCTAGTGCTCAAGTGAATCAAACACATTTGATGAATCAATGTTACTGAGTCTGGCTAGCAACTGCCAGTGGTCAACTGAATCAAACACCTTTGATGAATCAATGTTACTGAGTCTGGCTAGCAACAGCTAGTGGTCAACTGAATCAAACACCTTTGATGAATCAATGTTACTGAGTCTGGCTAGCAACAGCTAGTGCTCAAGTGAATCAAACACATTTGATGAATCAATGTTACTGAGTCTGGCTAGCAACTGCCAGTGGTCAACTGAATCAAACACCTTTGATGAATCAATGTTACTGAGTCTGGCTAGCAACAACTAGTGGTCAACTGAATCAAACAACTTTGATGAATCAATGTTACTGAGTCTGGCTAGCAACAACTAGTGGTCAACTGAATCAAACAACTTTGATGAATCAATGTTACTGAGTCTGGCCAGCAACAACTAGTGGTCAACTGAATCAAACAACTTTGATGAATCAATGTTACTGAGTCTGGCTAGCAACAGCTAGTGGTCAAGTGAATCAAACACATTTGATGAATCAATGTTACTGAGTCTGGCTAGCAACAGCTAGTGGTCAAGTGAATCAAACACATTTGATGAATCAACAAGCAGAACATTACAGTGTTGTAAAGTGCATTGACGATATCATTGATGATGTCATTTGCCATAGCTCCAGTGATGGTGCTAGTGCCCCGACCTAAAG
Source organism: Oncorhynchus masou masou (assembly GCF_036934945.1). NCBI lineage: Eukaryota > Metazoa > Chordata > Actinopteri > Salmoniformes > Salmonidae > Oncorhynchus > Oncorhynchus masou. The sequence continues at coordinate 76,305,740 of NC_088229.1, forward strand.
TCATACCGAACCCCCTGCTCAGGAAGTTATTTTCAAGTAAATACTGCTTTAGCTGAAGAGTTCACATGGGATTTAGAAGACTATGGCTCGGCTCGGATAGCTTAGAGATGAAGTCCTTCTCCCTGGGGTTATCATAACCCTGTCATGTCAAACCCTCTGTTTCCATTTCACAGTGTTTATACTCAGTGGATTTCACCGACAGTGACACAGAGAGTGTGGTTGCTTGGCAACCTGTACCGTAACTGAAGGCTCCGTCTGGCTGAGGACAAAAAAAAAGATTGCATCCCCAAAAGCCCACCATATTCCCTTGTATAGTCCACTACTTTGACCAGGGCCCAATGGGCTGGGCTATGGTCCATAGTCAAAAGTAGTGCACTACATAGGGAATAGGGGTGCCATTTGGGACACAGAATAGTTTTGTGACACAACCCCCGGTTCTTTCCCACAGAAAGCTGACGTTCTAACATTCCCACGACAGAACCAATCACTTTGATCGGATTTGGACCTGAAAACAAATGTCTTATTACCTTTTACATAGCAAGCATGAAGAATGATCGAAGCGGAAATTAGTCTGGTATGAGATGTGAATACGGTCCTGTAAATGTTTAGGCACGATACTGCAGCAACGTTGATTACATTGTTTACAACAGCGCTAGTGTACTACGACACACTCATAGCGGATCGTTGCTATTTAAGTTTATTGCTCGGCGGTCAAGCACTAACCGTGTATGTGTGAATCATGCAACGCTTCTAGACAAACGACCATCAACTCGAGCTGTGTCTGAACATGATTCATTCATATGGAATATAACAGGTCCAGCTACCGTTGGTCATCGAACCCAAGTAGTACCGTTTAGCATTAAACTGTAGATACAGTGCAATAACAGTAACAATAAGCTATTCACAGTTCAGATCCCGAATGATGTTCGATGTACAGTTCAAGTCTGAAGTTTACATACACTTAGGTTGGAGTCATTAAAACTTGTTTTTCAACCACTCCACAAATGTCTTTGTTAACAAATTATAGTTTTGGCAATTCGGTTAGGACATCTACTTTGTGTATGACACAAGTCATTTTTCATCAAAATTGTTTACAGACAGATTATTTCACTTATAATTCACTGTATCACAATTCCAGTGGGTCAGAAGTTTACAGCTTGGAAAATTCCCAAAAATGATGTCATGGCTTTAGAAGCTTCTGACAGGCTAATTGACATAATTTGAGTCAATTGGAGGTGTATCTGTGGATGTATTTCAAGGCCTACCTTCAAACGCAGTGCCTCTTTGCTTGACATCATGGGAAAATCAAAAGAAATCAGCCAAGACCTCAGAAACAATTGTCAACCTCCACAAGTCTGGTTCATCCTTGGGAGCAATTTCCAAATGCCTGAAGGTCCACGTTCATCTATACAAACAATAGTACGCAAGTATAAACACCATTGGACCACGCCGCCGTCATACCGCTCAGGAAGGAGGTGTGTTTTGTCTCCTAGAGATGAATGTGCTTTGGTCAAAAAGTGCAAATCAATCCCAGAACAACAGCAGAAGACCTTGTGAAGATGCTGGAGGAAACAGGTACAAAAGTATCTATATCCACAGTCCTATATCGACGTAACCTGAAAGGCCAATCAGCAAGGAAGGCGCCACTGCTCCAAAACAACCATAAAAAAGCCAGATTAATGTTTGCAAGATCGTACATTTTGGAGAAATGTCCTCTGGTCTGATGAAACAAAAATAGAACTGTTTTGCCATAATGACCATCGTTACGTTTGGAAGAAAAAGGGTGATGCTCGCAAGCCGAAGAACACCATCCCAACCGTGAACCATGGGGGTGGCAGCATCATGTTGTGGGGGTACTTCGCTGCAGGAAGGACTGGTGCACTTCACAAAATAGATGGCAGCACGAGGATGGACAATTATGTGGATATATTGAAGCAACATCTCAAGACATCAGTCAGGAAGTTAAAGCTTGGTCGCAAATGGGTCTTCCATATGGACAATGACCCCAAGCAAACTTCCAAAGTTGCGGCAAAAGAGCTTAAGGACAACAAAGTCAAGGTATTGGAGTGGTCATTACATAGACACTCTTCTTCATCTATGCTATTGAACACACCTACCTCTTCTTCCAGGGGCCGTATCCCGGTTCTCAGCTGGTAACACAAGGATCTTCGGCTTCTTGTCAGGTGAGTTGGGGTTCTAGATCATAGCTATTTTTGATCTGGTTAGACGTTCGTGGTTTGTTATTATTATTATGACAATTTTTCTTGTGTTTTACCACTTTTTATGACTTATCGTCTATTTTGTATACATACGTAGTGCTGAGTTTAGGAGAGCTTGCAAGTAAGCATTTCACTGTACTATTTACACCTGTATCCTGTGCACATGACCAATAAACTTCAATTGGGGTTTTGAAGCTACTGGGAGGGATACAGTAGAGTAGGCTACAGCTGTCCTGTAACAACCACTGACACTATCTCAGCACAGCACAGCCCTGTCTCAGTCCAACCTCTACCTCAGCCCTGTCTCAGTCCAACCTCTACCTCAGCCCTGTCTCAGTCCAACCCCTACCTCAGCCCTGTCTCAGTCCAACCCTCAGCCCTGTCTCAGTCCAACCCTCAGCCCTGTCTCAGTCCAACCCCTACCTCAGCCCTGTCTCAGTCCAACCCTCAGCCCTGTCTCAGTCCAACCCCTACCTCAGCCCTGTCTCAGTCCAACCCTCAGCCCTGTCTCAGTCCAACCCTCAGCCCTGTCTCAGTCCAACCCCTACCTCAGCCCTGTCTCAGTCCAACCCTCAGCCCTGTCTCAGTCCAACCCCTACCTCAGCCCTGTCTCAGTCCAACCCTCAGCCCTGTCTCAGTCCAACCCTCAGCCCTGTCTCAGTCCAACCCCTACCTCAGCCCTGTCTCAGTCCAACCCTCAGCCCTGTCTCAGTCCAACCCCTACCTCAGCCCTGTCTCAGTCCAACCCTCAGCCCTGTCTCAGTCCAACCCTCAGCCCTGTCTCAGTCCAACCCCTACCTCAGCCCTGTCTCAGTCCAACCCTCAGCCCTGTCTCAGTCCAACCCCTACCTCAGCCCTGTCTCAGTCCAACCCTCAGCCCTGTCTCAGTCCAACCCCTACCTCAGCCCTGTCTCAGTCCAACCCCTACCTCAGCCCTGTCTCAGTCCAACCCCTACCTCAGCCCTGTCTCAGTCCACCCCCTACCTCAGCCCTGTCTCAGTCCAACCCCTACCTCAGCCCTGTCTCAGTCCAACCCTCAGCCCTGTCTCAGTCCAACCCCTACCTCAGCCCTGTCTCAGTCCAACCCCTACCTCAGCCCTGTCTCAGTCCAACCCCTACCTCAGCCCTGCCTCAGTCCAACCTCTACCTCAGCCCTGTCTCAGTCCAACCCCTACCTCAGCCCTGTCTCAGTCCAACCCCTACCTCAGCCCTGTCTCAGTCCAACCCTCAGCCCTGTCTCAGTCCAACCCCTACCTCAGCCCTGTCTCAATCCAACCCCTACCTCAGCCCTGTCTCAGTCCAACCCTCAGCCCTGTCTCAGTCCAACCCCTACCTCAGCCCTGTCTCAGTCCAACCCTCAGCCCTGTCTCAGTCCAACCCCTACCTCAGCCCTGTCTCAGTCCAACCCTCAGCCCTGTCTCAGTCCAACCCCTACCTCAGCCCTGTCTCAGTCCAACCCTCAGCCCTGTCTCAGTCCAACCCCTACCTCAGCCCTGTCTCAGTCCAACCCCTACCTCAGCCCTGTCTCAGTCCAACCTCTACCTCAGCCCTGTCTCAATCCAACCCCTACCTCAGCCCTGTCTCAATCCAACCCCTACCTCAGCCCTGTCTCAGTCCAACCCTCAGCCCTGTCTCAGTCCAACCCCTACCTCAGCCCTGTCTCAGTCCAACCCCTACCTCAGCCCTGTCTCAGTCCAACCTCTACCTCAGCCCTGTCTCAGTCCAACCCCTACCTCAGCCCTGTCTCAGTCCAACCCCTACCTCAGCCCTGTCTCAGTCCAACCCCTACCTCAGCCCTGTCTCAGTCCAACCCTCAGCCCTGTCTCAGTCCAACCCCTACCTCAGCCCTGTCTCAGTCCAACCCCTACCTCAGCCCTGTCTCAGTCCAACCTCTACCTCAGCCCTGTCTCAGTCCAACCCCTACCTCAGCCCTGTCTCAATCCAACCCCTACCTCAGCCCTGTCTCAGTCCAACCTCTACCTCAGCCCTGTCTCAGTCCAACCCCTACCTCAGCCCTGTCTCAGTCCAACCCTCAGCCCTGTCTCAGTCCAACCCCTACCTCAGCCCTGTCTCAGTCCAACCCCTACCTCAGCCCTGTCTCAGTGCAACCCCTACCTCAGCCCTGTCTCAGTCCAACCCTCAGCCCTGTCTCAGTCCAACCCCTACCTCAGCCCTGTCTCAGTCCAACCCCTACCTCAGCCCTGTCTCAGTCCAACCCCTACCTCAGCCCTGTCTCAGTCCAACCCCTACCTCAGCCCTGTCTCAGTCCAACCCCTACCTCTGCCCTGTCTCAGTCCAACCCCTACCTCAGCCCTGTCTCAGTCCAACCTCTACCTCAGCCCTGTCTCAGTCCAACCCTCAGCCCTCAGACAGGCTTTCAGGAAAGCCCCAAGCAGAAGACAGGAACGTCTGGGCTGAGACAGGCTGAGGGTGTACACCATGCTTCACTCGAGTGTCGAGCTGGGCGGACCCAGTTTCCAGCAGCCAGCAGGGAAACCACTGGTAATGGAGAGATGAACATCACTCTCAAGAAGCCTACTCAGTCAAGACGAACAGGGTGAGAGAGTTCTTACTGTGCTCCTTCCAAGAGAGACACACACACACACACACACACACACACACACACACACACACACACACACACACACACACACACACACACACACACACACACACACACACACACACACACAAATAACTGTTGTAAGGAAAGTGATTTAGAAAAGGGAACCAGACCTAACATTTTTCAACACATACTCGACTTCGTCTCTTCCCGCCTCATGGACAATGTAGTTCTCACAGCCAATTGTTTTTCCCCCTGTACTTGTTAGCAGTAACTGTACAGTATGTATTGAGGTTGATCTCATCTTTGTCCTTCCATAGTTTGAAGTTGAAATGAGAGAAAGGCAACTAGCTATGTGGGGAGAGGAGACCTTTGAGAGAGGAAGAGGAGGAAGAGGAAGGAATAGAGGGATGAAGGGTGCAGAGTTACAGCAAACCAAGGCCTGGGAACAGGCTGTGAATCCACACCAAGCCTGGTAGCATTAGAGGCCTTTGAGTTAACTTAGAGGCATTTGAGGCAACATTAGATGCATTTGAGGCAACATTGGATGCATTTGAGGCAACATTAGATGCATTTGAGGCAACATTAGCTGCATTTGAGGCAACATTAGCTGCATTTGAGGCAAAATTAGCTGCATTTAAGGCAACATTAGATGCATTTAAGGCAACATTAGATGCATTTGAGGCAACATTAGATGCATTTAAGGCAACATTAGATGCATTTAAGGCAACATTAGATGCATTTGAGGCAACATTAGATGTATTTGAGGCAACATTAGACACATTTGAGGGCAGCATTTGAAGCCCTTGAGGCAACATTATAGGCATTTGAGGCAAAATTAGAAAACTTTAGGGCTACATAGGCATTTGAGGCACTATACTGTCACATCATCATTGCAATTGACTCTGAATGGAGAACCAAGTTCAAAACAAAGAGGCAAACAGCTCAAAGGCCATATTGGAGAAACCCAAATGTGTTTCCATCCACCACACATACAGTACATCAGTCTGACAGCCTGATGAAGCCCTCTACCTGACACGATGACTCCTTGCTGTCCTCAGTCCACCTGGCCGTGCTGCTGCTCCAGTTTCAACTGTTCTGCCTTATTATTATTCGACCATGCTGGTCATTTATGAACATTTGAACATCTTGGCCATGTTCTGGTATAATCTCCACCCGGCACAGCCAGAAGAGGACCGGCCACCCCACATAGCCTGGTTCCTCTCTAGGTTCCTTCCTAGGTTTTGGCCTTTCTAGGGAGTTTTTCCTAGCCACCGTGCTTCTACATCTGCATTGCTTGCTGTTTGGGGTTTTAGGCTGGGTTTCTGTACGGCACTTTGAGATATCAGCTGATGTACAAAGGGCTAAATAAATACATTTGATTTGATTTGATGAATGTCCTTAGCCTCAACCCCAATGACTATCTGAGTCGTTACAACTTCATTGTCCACCACAAACAGAACAGCAGAGTATTGAGTGTCCCTCACCCAGGTTGTGCTCGGTGAACATCAGGTTAAAGGTGGTGTTGCAGCTCCCTAGAAGAGAAAAGATGAGACACGACCTAGCCTCAGATCCTCTACAGTGATGTTGATAGCACTGGCCTCTCCCCACTCTGACACCCCCTGGTACTCACACAGCTCCCCCAGACTGGTCCACTCAGGATGGTTATCCCCTCTCCCCACTCTGACACCCCCTGGTACTCACACAGCTCCCCCAGACTGGTCCACTAAGGATGGTTATCCCCTCTCCCCACTCTGACACCCCCTGGTACTCATGCAGCTCCCCCAGACTGGTCCACTCAGGAGGGTTATCGCCTCTCCCCACTCTGCCCTGTCTGGCTCTGGCCTGGTAGTATGTTATATGTTCTTTCTCCATGGATGAGACCGATGTAGACGTGGCCCATGGATGAGACCGATGAAGACGTGGCCCATGGATGAATACAGCAGACTTGTGATCTGATGCTTCCAAAATGGATGGATCATATTTCACCAACATTTTCACACCCAAGTCTGCTCATGCCTTCCCTGCCAGTCAAATCCCAATCAATCGGCTTTCTTAAAACCCTCAGTCTCAGACAATATATGTCAATTCTTCATTCTTTCCATCCGATAACCCAATCAGTCTGAAACTGCAGTGTTGTCTGCCATGGCAATACCCAGCAACTGTGCAGTCATACCATCTAAATATCGAAAAGCCTCAGACAGGTCGAACACCAACCACTATACGTATTGGCAAACGTTCCTCATTCTTCACTGTGGTAAAATATCTTCCCACATCTGCTGGCGCCATGGCACTAGTCTTCCCAACGCGAGACTATTGGTAAACATCTCCTTCAGTGTTCAGTTTCATCCTGCGTGTCTCGGGAAAGGAGAAAACAACCACCCAGACCTCTGGAGAAACTGCAGTGTGCTCCTACTCTAACCCTATGGTGGGTTCTGGAGGCTCGGCACGCCATGCTACTGTGTCCTCTGGAGAAACTGCAGTGTGCTCCAACTCTAACCCTATGGTGGGTTCTGGAGGCTCGGCACGCCATGCTACTGTGTCCTCTGGAGAAACTGCAGTGTGCTCCTACTCTAACCCTATGGTGGGTTCTGGAGGCTCGGCTCGGCACGCCATGCTACTGTGTCCTCTGGAGAAACTGCAGTGTGCTCCTACTCTAACCCTATGGTGGGTTCTGGAGGCTCGGCACGCCATGCTACTGTGTCCTCTGGAGAAACTGCAGTGTGCTCCTACTCTAACCCTATGGTGGGTTCTGGAAGCTCGGCACGCCACGCTACTATGTCCTCTGGAGAAACTGCAGTGTGCTCCAACTCTAACCCTATGGTGGGTTCTGGAGGCTCGGCATGCCATGCTACTGTGTCCTCTGGAGAAACTGCAGTGTGCTCCTACTCTAACCCTATGGTGGGTTCTGGTGGCTTGGCACGCCACGCTACTGTGTCCTCTGGAGGAACTGCAGTGTGCTCCTACTCTAACCCTATGGTGGGTTCTGGTGGCTTGGCACGCCATGCTACTGTGTCCTCTGGAGAAACTGCAGTGTGCTCCTACTCTAACCCTATGGTGGGTTCTGGAGGCTCGGCACGCCACGGTACTGTGTCCTCTGGAGTCTGTGTTGCTTGTCATGCAGAGAGTACTAACCACGTGGCTGCTCTACGTCGGGTGGAACACTTCACAATGAATTACATGGGTCTCAAAAAGCACCCCAATTCTTAATATAGTACTCTACAGACCTATTGGGCCCTGGTCTAATGGAGTGCACTATATAGGGAATAGGGTGCCATAGGGCTCTGGTCTAATGTAATGCACTATATAGGGAATAGGGTGCCATAGGGCTCTGGTCTAATGTAGTGCACTATATATAGGGAATAGGGTGCCATAGGGCTCTGGTCTAATGTAGTGCACTATATATAGGGAATAGGGTGCCATAGGGCTCTGGTCTAATGTAGTGCACTATATAGGGGATAGGGTGCCATAGGGCTCTGGTCTAATGTAATGCACTATATAGGGAATAGGGTGCCATAGGGCTCTGGTCTAATGTAGTGCACTGAATAGGGTGCCATAGGGCTCTGGTCTAATGTAGTGCACTGAATAGGGTGCCATAGGGCTCTGGTCTAATGTAGTGCACTGAATAGGGTTCCATAGGGCTCTGGTCTAATGTAGTGCACTATATAGGGAATAGGGTGCCATAGGGCTCTGGTCTAATGTAGTGCACTATATAGGGAATAGGGTGCCATAGGGCTCTGGTCTAATGTAATGCACTATATAGGGAATAGGGTGCCATAGGGCTCTGGTCTAATGTAGTGCACTATATAGGGAATAGGGTGCCATAGGGCTCTGGTCTAAAGTAGTACACTATATAGGGGATAGGGTGCCATAGGGCTCTGGTCTAATGTAGTGCACTATATAGGGGATAGGGTGCCATAGGGCTCTGGTCTAATGTAGTGCACTATATAGGGGATAGGGTGCCATAGGGCTCTGGTCTAAAGTAGTACACTATATAGGGGATAGGGTGCCATAGGGCTCTGGTCTAATGTAGTGCACTATATATAGGGAATAGGGTGCCATAGGGCTCTGGTCTAATGTAATGCACTATATAGGGAATAGGGTGCCATAGGGCTCTGGTCTAATGTAATGCACTATATAGGGAATAGGGTGCCATAGGGCTCTGGTCTAATGTAATGCACTATCTAGGGAATAGGGTGCCATAGGGCTCTGGTCTAATGTAATGCACTATCTAGGGAATAGGGTGCCATAGGGCTCTGGTCTAAAGTTGTACACTATATAGGGGATAGGGTGCCATAGGGCTCTGGTCTAATGTAATGCACTATCTAGGGAATAGGGTGCCATAGGGCTCTGGTCTAATGTAATGCACTATCTAGGGAATAGGGTGCCATAGGGCTCTGGTCTAAAGTAGTACACTATATAGGGGATAGGGTGCCATAGGGCTCTGGTCTAATGTAGTGCACTATATATAGGGAATAGGGTGCCATAGGGCTCTGGTCTAATGTAATGCACTATATAGGGAATAGGGTGCCATAGGGCTCTGGTCTAATGTAATGCACTATATAGGGAATAGGGTGCCATAGGGCTCTGGTCTAATGTAATGCACTATCTAGGGAATAGGGTGCCATAGGGCTCTGGTCTAATGTAATGCACTATCTAGGGAATAGGGTGCCATAGGGCTCTGGTCTAAAGTAGTACACTATATAGGGAATAGGGTGCCATAGGGCTCTGGTCTAATGTAATGCACTATATAGGGAATAGGGTGCCATAGGGCTCTGGTCTAATGTAGTGCACTGAATAGGGTTCCATAGGGCTCTGGTCTAATGTAGTGCACTATATAGGGGATAGGGTGCCATAGGGCTCTGGTCTAATGTAGTGCACTATATATAGGGAATAGGGTGCCATAGGGCTCTGGTCTAATGTAATGCACTATATAGGGAATAGGGTGCCATAGGGCTCTGGTCTAAAGTAGTACACTATATAGGGAATAGGGTGCCATAGGGCTCTGGTCTAATGTAGTGCACTATATATAGGGAATAGGGTGCCATAGGGCTCTGGTCTAATGTAATGCACTATATAGGGGATAGGGTGCCATAGGGCTCTGGTCTAATGTAATGCACTATATAGGGAATAGGGTGCCATAGGGCTCTGGTCTAATGTAATGCACTATCTAGGGAATAGGGTGCCATAGGGCTCTGGTCTAATGTAGTGCACTGTATAGGGAATGGGGTGCCATAGGGCTCTGGTCTAATGTAATGCACTGTATAGGGAATGGGGTGCCATAGGGCTCTGGTCTAATGTAGTGCACTGTATAGGGAATGGGGTGCCATAGGGCTCTGGTCTAATGTAATGCACTATCTAGGGAATAGGGTGCCATAGGGCTCTGGTCTAATGTAGTGCACTGTATAGGGAATGGGGTGCCATAGGGCTCTGGTCTAATGTAATGCACTGTATAGGGAATGGGGTGCCATAGGGCTCTGGTCTAATGTAGTGCACTGTATAGGGAATGGGGTGCCATAGGGCTCTGGTCTAATGTAATGCACTATATAGGGAATGGGGTGCCATAGGGCTCTGGTCTAATGTAGTGCACTGTATAGGGAATGGGGTGCCATAGGGCTCTGGTCTAATGTAGTGCAGTGCACTGTCTAATGTAATGGGAATGGGGTGCCATAGGGCTCTGGTCTAATGTAATGCACTATATAGGGAATAGGGTGCCATAGGGCTCTGGTCTAATGTAATGCACTATATAGGGAATGGGGTGCCATAGGGCTCTGGTCTAATGTAATGCACTGTATAGGGAATGGGGTGCCATAGGGCTCTGGTCTAATGTAGTGCACTGTATAGGGAATGGGGTGCCATAGGGCTCTGGTCTAATGTAATGCACTATATAGGGAATGGGGTGCCATAGGGCTCTGGTCTAATGTAATGCACTATATAGGGAATGGGGTGCCATAGGGCTCTGGTCTAATGTAATGCACTATATAGGGAATAGGGTGCCATAGGGCTCTGGTCTAATGTAGTGCACTGTATAGGGAATGGGGTGCCATAGGGCTCTGGTCTAATGTAGTGCACTGTATAGGGAATGGGGTGCCATAGGGCTCTGGTCTAATGTAGTGCACTGTATAGTATAGGGAATGGGCACTGTGCCATAGGGCTCTGGTCTAATGTAATGCACTATATAGGGAATGGGGTGCCATAGGGCTCTGGTCTAATGTAATGCACTATATAGGGAATAGGGTGCCATAGGGCTCTGGTCTAATGTAGTGCACTGTATAGGGAATGGGGTGCCATAGGGCTCTGGTCTAATGTAATGCACTATATAGGGAATGGGGTGCCATAGGGCTCTGGTCTAATGTAATGCACTATATAGGGAATAGGGTGCCATAGGGCTCTGGTCTAATGTAATGCACTATATAGGGAATGGGGTGCCATAGGGCTCTGGTCTAATGTAGTGCACTGTATAGGGAATGGGGTGCCATAGGGCTCTGGTCTAATGTAGTGCACTGTATAGGGAATGGGGTGCCATAGGGCTCTGGTCTAATGTAATGCACTATATAGGGAATGGGGTGCCATAGGGCTCTGGTCTAATGTAGTGCACTGTATAGGGAATGGGGTGCCATAGGGCTCTGGTCTAATGTAGTGCACTGTATAGGGAATGGGGTGCCATAGGGCTCTGGTCTAATGTAATGCACTATATAGGGAATGGGGTGCCATAGGGCTCTGGTCTAATGTAATGCACTATATAGGGAATAGGGTGCCATATTGGAAACAACCGTTTAAGACCTTTAATTTGAACGGCTCTTGTTCAGATGTGCATCTCTGCTTTGAAAAGGGCCGTACAGTGACAACAACGACCAGAGGAAAGGAATACAATCAGAACTTTGACAATATCGAACAGGACATTTACATTTACATTTAAGTCATTTAGCAGACGCTCTTATCCAGAGCGACTTACAAATTGGTGAATTCACCTTCTGACATCCAGTGGAACAGCCACTTTACAATAGTGCATCTAAATCATTTAAGGGGGGGGTGGTGAGAAGGATTACTTATCCTATCCTAGGTATTCCTTGAAGAGGTGGGGTTTCAGGTGTCTCCGGAAGGTGGTGATTGACTCCGCTGTCCTGGCGTCGTGAGGGAGTTTGTTCCACCATTGGGGGGCCAGAGCAGCGAACAGTTTTGACTGGGCTGAGCGGGAACATGTTATGCTGAACAAAGACAATGTCAGATTCACTAGGCTTACATGGAGGAGTGGAATTACAATTTGGTGTGTGTGTGTGTGTGTGTGTGTGTGTGTGTGTGTGTGTGTGTGTGTGTGTGTGTGTGTGTGTTAGCGTGACTGTTTATGATCCCTATATACTATGTCAGTGTCCTCCCACCTTTGGAGGGCCTGTTGAGGCCCAATGTTTTAAAGCAGGTGTGTACCCAGGCCAGAGGATACACACACACACACACACACACACACACACACACACACACACACACACACACACACACACACACAGGGCCAGCGGGCGGATGCATGGCTCACACCACCCCTATGGCATCAGATGGCACTCCTTTCATGCCACAGGCCCAGTCCTGTTCTCAGAACGGTGGGAAGTCAGGCAGAGTGAAGGAGAAAATGTCATGCTCATCACTACCACCTAAATTATTGGATTACCAGAAGAATTGTTCTCACAGCCTTTTCTTTGCTCTGTGAGTTTTATTGACAATGTTTCTCAAGAATGACTCAGATCGTCAGTTATTCACGATTAAGAGTTACGGGGACTGGGGTAAATTGAGCCAAAGAGGTATCCTTGTTTCTAGGAAAAACCATAATAATTTAACCAAATATTTAGGAAGAGGAGTCATGGAGTCTGTGAAGTGGTAAGCATGGATTTGCACCATAAAAGTCTATCATCTAAAACTGGTTCTATACCTCAGTTGGGGTCTCTGTAAGCTTTAACGTGAGGTCCTAAACCTAGCATTGAAGTACTCCCTTGTAGCTGTGAAGGCTAATTTAGTCAACATGTTTGCCATGGGGTAAATTGGGCCAATGGCCATGGGATAGATTGACCCAATGGTTGAGCAGATGGCCATGGGATAGATTGACCCAATGGTTGAGCAGATGGCCATGGGGTAGATTGACCCAATGGTTGAGCAGATTGCCATGGGGTAAGTTGACCCAAAGGTTGAGCAGATGGCCATGGGGTAAGTTGACCCAAAGGTTGAGCAGATGGCCATGGGGTAAGTTGACCCAATGGTTGAGCAGATGGCCATGGGATAGATTGACCCAATGGTTGAGCAGATGGCCATGGGGTAGATTGACCCAATGGTTGAGCAGATTGCCATGGGGTAAGTTGACCCAATGGTTGAGCAGATGGCCATGGCATAGATTGACCCAATGGTTGAGCAGATGGCCATGGGGTAGATTGGCCCAATAGTTGAGCAGATGGCCATGGGGTAAGTTGACCCAGTAATTGAGCCGATGGCAAGTTAAGCCAATTAAAGTGTTTTCTTCCCATAATGCAATGCAATGTAGCTCAGTTGGTAGAGCATATATATACAGTGCCTTGCGAAAGTATTTGGCCCCCTTGAACTTTGCGACCTTTTGCCACATTTCAGGCTTCAAACATAAAGATATAAAACTGTATTTAGTGTAACAACATTTATTGGATATTTCAAACTTTTTTAACAAATCAAAAACTGAAAAATTGGGCGTGCAAAATGATTCAGCCCCTTTACTTTCAGTGCAGCAAACTCTCTCCAGAAGTTCAGTGAGGATCTCTGAATGATCCAATGTTGACCTAAATGATAAATAAATCAAGTCTCCGTATAAATGCACCTGCACTGTGATAGTCTCAGAGGTCCGTTAAAAGCGCAGAGAGCATCATGAAGAACAAGGAACACACCAGGCAGGTCCGAGATACTGTTGTGAAGAAGTTTAAAGCCAGATTTGGATACAAAAAGATTTCCCAAGCTTTAAACATCCCAAGGAGCACTGTGCAAGCAATAATATTGAAATGGAAGGAGTATCAGACCACTGCAAATCTACCAAGACCTGGCCGTCCCTCTAAACTTTCAGCTCATACAAGGAGAAGACTGATCAGAGATGCAGCCAAGAGGCCCATGATCACTCTGGATGAACTGCAGAGATCTACAGCTGAGGTGGGAGACTCTGTCCATAGGACAACAATCAGTCGTATATTGCACAAATCTGGCCTTTATGGAAGAGTGGCAAGAAGAAAGCCATTTCTTAAAGATATCCATAAAAAGTGTTGTTTAAAGTTTGCTACAAGCCACCTGGGAGACACACCAAACATGTGGAAGAAGGTGCTCTGGTCAGATGAAACCAAAATTGAACTTTTTGGCAACAATTCAAAACGTTATGTTTGGCGTAAAAGCAACACAGCCCATAACACTGAACACACCATCCCCACTGTCAAACATGGTGGTGGCAGCATCATGGTTTGGGCCTGCTTTTCTTCAGCAGGGACAGGGAAGATGGTTAAAATTGATGGGAAGATGGATGGAGCCAAATACAGGACCATTCTGGAAGAAAACCTGATGGAGTCTGCAAAAGACCTGAGACTGGGACGGAGATTTGTCTTCCCACAAGACAATGATCCAAAACATAAAGCAAAATCTACAATGGAATGGTTCAAAAATAAACATATCCAGGTGTTAGAATGGCCAAGTCAAAGTCCAGACCTGAATCCAATTGAGAATCGTTGGAAAGAACTGAAAACTGTTGTTCACAAATGCTCTCCATCCAACCTCACTGAGCTCGAGCTGTTTTGCAAGGAGGAATGGGAAAAAATGTCAGTCTCTCGATGTGCAAAACTGATAGAGACATACCCCAAGCGACTTACAGCTGTAATCGCAGCAAACGGTGGCGCTACAAAGTATTAACTTAAGGGGGCTGAATAATTTTGCACGCCCAATTTTTCAGTTTTTGATTTCTTAAAAAAGTTTGAAATATCCAATAAATGTCGTTCCACTTCATGATTGTGTCCCACTTGTGTACAATTTTATATCTTTATGTTTGAAGCCTGAAATGTGGCAAAAAGGTCGCAAAGTTCAAGGGGGGCGAATACTTTCGCAAGGTACTGTAATTGTCCATTTTCATGATGCCATCTACGTTGTGAAGTGCACCAGTCCCTCCTAAGAAATTAGTGGAGTGGTTGAAAAACAAGTTTTAATGACTCCAACCTAAGTGTATGTAAACTTCCCACTTCAACTGTATGTAAATAGGTTGACCAAACAAAAGGCTTTATACAGACAGAAATGTGTCTCCAACCCCCCCCCCCTTTTGGAGGTGGATTATGGTATAGAAATGTACATTAGAATCTCTGGCAACAGATCTGGTGGACATTCCTGCAGTCAACATGTCAATTGCAATCTCCCTCAAAACTTGAGACATCTGTTGCGGTGTTGAGGGGGGGGGTGGCTGCCATTTTATTTCGTATGTTTTTTCGCAATGTTTGTTACCTTGATGCATATGGTCTCTTTTCAGTTTCTCCCATCCTTTCTGAATGATATTAAATGTTAATAGTGTAAAATTAACAAACATACAGAAAGATTCATGTGAATGCCAAATTACAAAATTACAAAAATAATTACAGAATTAAAATTACAGAAGGAGTAACTTCTTGATGCTATTAAAACTTATCAGTCGGGATAAACTCCTGGGCTTGATGGCATAGAGGTTAACCAAACCTTTTTTGCAGTGGCGATTTTAGACTGTATGTCTTGGTGGGGCCTGCAAAGCCACTACAGAACACAACAGAACACTGAACAATACATGAATTGCACTACAACGGTGACCAACACCTTACCACTGCTACACCTGGCTATCAGTGGAGCCTTGTCTGGCAGCCAAAACATGTATTCAGCCTCATAAAAAACACATGGCTGATTTGCTTAAACAAATATGGTTTCTACTGACAATTGAGATGTACAAACTATGGCATAAGGGGACGACAAGCAGATAACAGGCAATCCGTAATTTCAATTGAGACATTAATCAACAAGCTTGGACGGACGTGGTCAATATAACTATTTGAACATTGGCCGTTCTCACAGTGTTCTCCTTGTACACATAATAAGAACCACAGGATAAATAAAGGGGACAGTAAAAGCTCATACAATACGCAATGATTACATTTCTCTAAAACAGGTTATAGGCTACATGTGCACCACCAAGTCAGAACAGTAGGTGAATTAAGAGATGTAAATAGACCAAATTATTAGGGTGAGGCAAATGGCTAAGATAAGCTACTAACAGCTTAGCAAACAACAAACACTTAGTAATACTTTCTTAGCTACAGTATAGACAGTATAGACCGACAGTCTATATACAGACAGTATAGACCAGACAGTCTATATACAGACAATATAGACCAGACAGTCTATATACAGACAGTATAGACCAGACAGTCTATATACAGACAGTATACACCAGACAGTCTATATACAGATAGTATAGACCAGACAGTCTATATACAGACAGTATAGACCAGACAGTATTTATACAGACAGTATAGACCAGACTGTCTATATACAGACAGTATAGACCAGACAGTCTATATACAGACAGTATAGACCAGACAGTATTTATACAGACAGTGTAGACCAGACAGTCTATATACAGACAGTATACACCAGACAGTCTATATACAGATAGTATAGACCAGACAGTCTATATACAGACAGTATAGACCAGACAGTATTTATACAGACAGTATAGACCAGACTGTCTATATACAGACAGTATAGAACAGACAGTCTGTATACAGACAGTATAGACCAGACAGTCTATATACAGACAGTATAGACCAGACAGTCTATATACAGACGGTATAGACCAGACAGTCTATATACAGACGGTATAGACCAGACAGTCTATATACAGACGGTATAGACCAGACAGTCTATATACAGACAGTATAGACCAGACAGTCTATATACAGACAGTATAGACCAGACAGTCTATATACAGACAGTGTAGACCTGACAGTGTAGACCAGACAGTCTATATACAGACAGTGTAGACCAGACAGTCTATATACAGACAGTATAGACCAGACAGTATTTATACAGACAGTATAGACCAGACTGTCTATATACAGACAGTATAGACCAGACAGTCTATATACAGACAGTATAGACCAGACAGTCTATATACAGACAGTGTAGACCAGACAGTCTATATACAGACAGTATAGACCAGACAGTCTATATACAGACAGTATAGACCAGACAGTCTATATACAGACAGTGTAGACCTGACAGTGTAGACCAGACAGTCTATATACAGACAGTGTAGACCAGACAGTCTATATACAGACAGTACAGACCAGACAGTCTATATACAGACAGTATAGACCAGACAGTCTATATACAGACAGTCTATATACAGACAGTGTAGACCTGACAGTCTATATACAGACAGTATAGACCAGACAGTCTATATACAGACAGTATAGACCAGACAGTCTATATACAGACAGTGTAGACCAGACAGTCTATATACAGACAGTATAGACCAGACAGTCTATATACAGACAGTATAGACCAGACAGTCTATATACAGACAGTATAGACCAGACAGTCTATATACAGACAGTATAGACCAGACAGTCTATATACAGACAGTATAGACCTGAAGCAATGATATGCATATTATTGATACAACCCTAACCCTACATTTGAAAGGATACACTTTGACGGTTGTGGAAATGTGAAATGAATGTAGGAGAATATAACACAATAGATTTGGTGAAAGATAATACAAACAAAAAACATGGTTTTTCTATTTCCTTTTATGTTCCATCATATTTTAAATCCAAGAGAAAGTACCTTTGAAATAGGATTCTATGTGTTATGTAGATGTTGTCCACGAGATGGCGACAGTTTGTTTGCAAAGTTTCAGACTGATCCAGTGAAGAATAACATCACTACACAATATTTTGTGACACGTCTGCCATGAGTTTGCCCAAATGTGCCATATTGGTCAATTTATACATTTTCAAGTACATAACTATAGAGAACATACACAAATGCTACGGTCATAAAACATTTGAGTTTACACACTCCGAGGAATTTCATCCATGATGGATTGTTAGCTTCCCTACATTTGAAAATAATAATGTATCAAAGATAACGATGCTACATTTTATATCTGGGACCCTCACGATGACGTGATAGAAGTGTTTTGTTGTTGTGCACTCTCCTCAAACAATAGTATGGTCTTTTTTGCTTTAACTTCTTAAGGTATAGGTGGCAGCATTTTCACTTTTGGATAAATAGCGTGCCCAATTTCAACTTCCTGCTACTCATGCCAAGAATATAAGATATGCATATTATTAGTAGATCTGGATAGAAAACACTCTGAAGTTTCTTAAACTGTTTGAATCATGTCTGTGAGTATAACAGAACTTATGTAGCAGGCAAAACCCCAATTCTTTTTTTTAGGTCTCTGTCTGTTCAGTGAGTTCTCGCTGGCAAACTATGTTTTTTAGGAACTTGTTTTCAGTTCCTACCGCTTCCACTGGATGTTACCAGTCTTTGGAATTTGGTTGAGGTTATTAATTTGTGCTATGAAGAAGTACAGCCATCTAGGAACTGCGTAAAACTGTTGAGAGTAGCGCAAGACGTGAAAAGTAGCTTGGTTTGTTGTGTTCCTGTATTGAACAAAGATAGACGCGTCTTCAATTTGATTGATTATTAACATTTAAAAATACCTAAAGTTGTATTACAAAAGTAGTTTGAAATATTTTGGCAAAGTTTATAGGCAACTTTTGAAACATTTTGTAGTGATGTTGCGCATTTTGGAAGCTGTTTTTTTCTGGATCAAACGCGACAAATAAATTGACATTTTGGATATATATGGACGGAATTAATTGAACAAAAGGACAATTTGTGATGTTTATGGGACATATTGGAGTGGCAACAAAAGAAGCTCGTCAAAGGCAAGGCATGTTTTATATTTTATTTCTGCGTTTTGTGTAGCGCATGCAGGGTTGAAATATGCTACCCTCTTTGTTTACTGTTGTGCTATCATCAGATAATAGCTTCTTATGCTTTCACCAAAAAGCCTTTTTAAAATCTGACATGTTGGCTGGATTCACAACGAGTGTAGCTTTAATTTAGTATCTTACATGTTTGATTTAACCTCTTACATCTATGGGGGCGCTATTTCATTTTTGGATGAAAAACGTTCCCGTTTTAAACAAGATATTTTGTCACAAAAAGATGCTCGACTATGCATATAATTGATACCATTCGAAAGAAAACACTCTGACGTGTCCAGAAATACCAAGATATTCTCTGTGCGTGCCCTAGAACGTGAGCTTCAGGCAAAACCAAGATGAGATGGCATCCAGGAAATGACAAGGATTTTTGAGGCTGTTTTCCATTGTCTCCTTATATGGCTGTGAATGCGAGAGGAATGAGCCTGCCCTTTCTGTCGTTTCCCCAAGGTGTCTGCAGCATTGTGACGTATTTGTAGGCAGATCATTGGAAGATTGACCATAAGAGACCACATTTACCAGGTGTCCGCCCGGTGTCCTGCGCCGAAATTGGTGCGCAAAAGTCACCTGCCAGTATTTTTCCATGCGATACAGAGAGGAAAGCAAGCTTCCACGAACTGCATATCAATGAAGAGATATGTGAAAAAACACCTTGAGGATTGATTCCAAACAACGTTTGCCATGTTTCGGTCGATATTATGTAGTTAATCCGGAAAAAGTTTTACGTTGTAGGTGACTGAATTTTCGGTTCGTTTCGGTAGCCAGACGCAATGTAGAAAACGGAACGATTTCTCCTACACACAGACGCTTTCAGGAAAAACTGCGCATTTGGTATGTAACTGAGAGTCTCCTCATTGAAAACATCAGAAGCTCTTCAAAGGTAAATGATTTTATTTATTTGGTTATCTGGTTTTTGTGAAAATGTTGCGTGCTAAATGCTACTCAAAATGCTATGCTTGCTTTGCATACTCTTACACAAATTAGTCAATTTCTATGGTTCAAAAGCATATTTTGAAAATCTGAGATGACAGTGTTGTTAAGAAAAGGCTAAGCTTGAGAGCAGACGCATTTCATTTTATTTGCGATTTTTCAGAAATCGTTAACGTTGCGTTATGCTAATGAGCCTGAGGCTTTAGTCACAAACCCGGATCCGGGATGGGGAGTTTCAAGAAGTTAATGAAAGTTTAATTTTTATATCATTTTTTAAAAATTTGCCTCGTTGCATTTTCCCTGGCTTTTGCCCAAGTGGGACCCAACCGTCCCCAAAACCATAAGAAGGTAATAGCTACTGTAAATAGGACACTGCAGTTAGACTAACAAGATTTTAAACTTTCTACCCATATAAGACATGTCTATGACCCGTAGAATTGGCTGTTGTTTACCACGTTATTCTAGTCACATTGTCGCATATTGAGCAACAACTATCCCTGGTTTAGGGACACCAATCCCATAGAGGTTAAACCCAGAATTGAGACGACACACGCACTCCATTAAATAGCAGACTAGTGATTGCTTTGCAATGTTTGCAGTTAGCCACTGATTCCTTCCAAAACCATTAATTGTTGGATTTGCAATTTCCAAATGGTTGTGTAATGTTTATGACCAATGGACGATAAGCACCGATAAGTTTTATCTAAAAATGTTCTTCAATATTTCTCTTCATATGACAAGGATTAAAAAGGATTTGCCAGTAGATTGTCAACATTAATCATGATAATGACTGCTAGCTAAGATGTATGACATGTAAGATGTATGACAATGAGTCCAATCAAAAGCTAATGTAGATATAACGCGATTTGACATCATTTTATCTGTGGCCAAAGACCTTGAGCCTTTTTTGGATAGGCAATCCTAATGCAACACTATGGCAGCACACAAGGGGCATGAATGTCCGAGCTCTACCCTTAGATTTAGCAGTGATGTAGTGTCCCCATTCAAGGTGCAACTAGAGAACATTACCAACCCCTACGCTCCGTATTTTCCTCTGGCTGCCCCAACACAGAAAGCACTGAACTAAGCTGAAACACCTGCATTTTGGAGATGTCTTACTCAAGAAAGCAAAAAAAAGAGACCATGTTTGCCTGGAGGCTTTACTATCAATGAGTTTTTATCTTCTTTTAGGGGGGCGGGGCAAAAAATGTTGGGCTCAAAACAGGTTGGGCTCCGTTTCTGTTAACCCCACTAGAACCAACACTCAGATATAACCCTGGTGTTACCCCCACTATAATCAACACTCAGATAGAACTCTGGTGTTACCCCCACTATAATCAACACTCAGATAGAACCCTGGTTTTAACCCCACTATAATCAACACTCAGATATAACACTGGTGTTAACCCCACTAGAACCAACACTCAGATATAACCCTGGTGTTAACCCCACTAGAACCAACACTCAGATATAACACTGGTGTTACCCCCACTATAATCAACACTCAGATAGAACCCTGGTGTTAACCCCACTAGAATCAACACTCAGATATAACACTGGTGTTAACCCCACTAGAACTAACACTCAGATAGAACCCTGGTGTTAACCCCACTAGAACCAACACTCAGATATAACACTGGTGTTACCCCCACTATAATCAACACTCAGATAGAACCCTGGTGTTAACCCCACTAGAACTAACACTCAGATATAACCCTGGTGTTACCCCCACTAAAATCAACACTCAGATGTTGGTTTTAACCCCACTAGAATCAACACTCAGATATAACACTGGTGTTAACCCCACTAGAACCAACACTCAGATATAACCCTGGTGTTAACCCCACTAGAACCAACACTCAGATATAACACTGGTGTTACCCCCACTATAATCAACACTCAGATAGAACCCTGGTGTTAACCCCACTAGAATCAACACTCAGATATAACACTGGTGTTAACCCCACTAGAACTAACACTCAGATAGAACCCTGGTGTTAACCCCACTAGAACCAACACTCAGATATAACACTGGTGTTACCCCCACTATAATCAACACTCAGATAGAACCCTGGTGTTAACCCCACTAGAACTAACACTCAGATATAACCCTGGTGTTACCCCCACTAGAATCAACACTCAGATGTTGGTTTTAACCCCACTAGAATCAACACTCAGATATAACACTGGTGTTACCCCCACTATAATCAACACTCAGATAGAACCCTGGTGTTACCCCCACTATAATCAACACTCAGATAGAACCCTGGTTTTAACCCCACTATAAACAACACTCAGATATAACACTGGTGTTAACCCCACTAGAATCAACACTCAGATATACCACTGGTGTTAACCCCACTAAAATCAACACTCAGATGTTGGTGTTAACCCCACTAGAACCAACACTCAGATATAACACTGGTGTTAACTCCACTAGAACCAACACTCAGATATACCACTGGTGCTAGGCCCACTAGAATCAACACTCAGATATAACACTGGTGCTAACCCCACGAGAATCAACACTCAGATAGAACCCTGGTGTTAACCCCACTAGAATCAACACTCAGATAGAACCCTGGTGTTAACCCCCCTAGAACAAACACTCAGATATAACCCTGGTGTTAACCTCAGTAAAATCAACACTCAGGCCCTCAGCCTCTGGACTCCCCTTCCAAGATCTACACTGTAACAGAGGTGATGTGCGAGAGAGAGCTGGGCACAGATACAAGAGGGAAAACAGTGCCTCAGCTAACAGCAGGCCACAAATGCTAAAAGTCACCACAGCACTTGTTGTTGCCTATGTTCACAGTGAACAAGAGCTTATTCTATTGTATGTCTTTCTTGTTATGGCTGTTTAGATCGTGTGCTCTTTTTTTAAAATTAATGAACAATGTGTTCAGAGGCATAAGAGTCTGCGGTATCGTAGAAAGGGAAATGTCTATTCTTCACCACAGTGTGGCAGTGGAGAGCAGGACTGCACGTGGAAAGAGGAGCAAACACTGGTCTCTGATTCCAACAACTGATTCGTCTGCTATGTGAAGAGTCTGGACGAGTCAGAGAAACCACACTAGAGCTTTTCATTTACACCAAGGGGACAGACTGTGGATGCTATCTTGATCTGGTATTTGCTAGAATATACATTGTCAACTATAGTCCTTTTTTTTTACACAATGTTTAATTAAACACACACAGGCTTTCCGAGGAGGTAACCGATCGCTGCAGCTGTACACAGTCCATCTGTATATCTACCTACCTCATCTCCGTATCGTTTTAATGTACTTTTCTGCTCTTTTGCTCACCAGTATCACTACTTGCACACCTTCATCTGCTCATCATCATCTGCTCATCTATCACTCCAGTGTTGATCTGCTAAACTGTAAACTCCTCATGCCATTTCCACACAGCGTATATAGACTTTCTTTTTTTCTGTTGTGTTATTGACTGTACGCTTGTTAATTCCATGTGTAACTCTGTGGTGTTGTTTGTGTCGCACTGCTTTGCTTTATCTTGGCCAGGTCGCAGTTGTAAATGAGAACTTGTTCTCAACTAGCCTACCTGGTTAAATAAAGGTGTTCTCAACTAGCCTACCTGGTTAAATAAAGGTGTTCTCAACTAGCCTACCTGGTTAAATAAAGGTGTTCTCAACTAGCCTACCTGGTTAAATAAAGGTGTTCTCAACTAGCCTACCTGGTTAAATAAAGGTGAAATAAAATGTTCCAACACACAGACTCTGATGTTCCAACACACAGACTCTGATGTTCCAACACACAGACTCTGATGTTCCAACACACAGACTCTGATGTTCCAACACACAGACTCTGATGTTCCAACACACAGACTCTGATGTTCCAACACACAGACTCTGATGTTCCAACACACAGACTCTGATGTTCCAACACACATACTCTGATGTTCCAACACACAGACTCTGATGTTCCAACACACAGACTCTGATGTTCCAACACAGACTCTGATGTTCCAACACACAGACTCTGATGTTCCAACACACAGACTCTGATGTGCCAACACACAGACTCTGATGTTCCAACACACAGACTCTGATGTTCCAACACACAGACTCTGATGTTCCAACACACAGACTCTGATGTTCCAACACACAGACTCTGATGTTCCAACACACAGACTCTGATGTTCCAACACACAGACTCTGATGTTCCAACACACAGACTCTGATGTTCCAACACAGACTCTGATGTTCCAACACACAGACTCTGATGTTCCAACACAGACTCTGATGTTCCAACACAGACTCTGATGTTCCAACACACAGACTCTGATGTTCCAACACAGACTCTGATGTTCCAAAACACAGACTCTGATGTTCCAACACACAGACTCTGATGTTCCAACACACAGACACTGATGTTTAAACTCTTGTTAAGAGGAAGCCACTAAGCTCAATACTGGGAGAAACAGGATATTCACTGTATCTCTATGGTCCCCCCCCCCCCCACACACACACATCTCCCCTTTCTCTGACAGGCACTCCCCGCAGGCTGGGATCCTATGAGCATGTGCTCTGTTCCCAGTGCTCAGGCAGACAGGCAGACAGGCAGACAGGCAGACAGGCAGACAGGCAGACAGGCAGACAGGCAGACAGGCAGACAGGCAGACAGGCAGACAGGCAGACAGGCAGACAGGCAGACAGGCAGACAGACAGACAGACAGACAGACAGACAGACAGACAGACAGACAGACAGACAGACAGACAGACAGACAGACAGACAGACAGACAGACAGACAGACAGACAGACAGACAGACAGACAGACAGACAGATAGATAGATAGATAGATAGATAGATAGATAGATAGATAGATAGATAGATAGATAGATAGATAGATAGATAGATAGATAGATAGATAGATAGATAGATAGATAGATAGATAGATAGATAGATAGAGATTTGTTCTATGGAAACTAAATGCTTAAGTTTCCACATCCAGCTAGGCAGACTCTGTGGTCACTCTGTCGGCTCCACCAGGGTGTCTCCTTGGGTTACCAACATGCCCAGTGTTTGACCAACGTTTCCCCTACATGAAAAATATTGAAGAAGCCACAACACACAAGCTTCACTGACACACACACACACAAAAAAAAGCTCTCACACAAGGCGTGGCTCGCAGCTCAGTTCAAACACTCTGAAACACATTGAACATTTCCTGTTTCTGTGACACAACCACAGCTAGCTAGGCAGCCCTCCCTGGTTATTCACTGTCCCCTGGCTGTGGTTACCAGGGTGGTTAGCAACATGCCCCTCGGGTTACCAGTGCTTGACCAATGTTTTCTCTCACCATGACAGGCCTGGAGGAGCCACGACGCTCTAAAAACTCATTGCCCAACACAAACACAGTCAGTCCCCAACACAAACACAGTCAGGCCCCAACACAAACACAGTCAGTCCCCAACACAAACACAGTCAGTCCCCAACACAAACACAGTCAGTCCCCAACACAAACACAGTCAGGTCCCAACACCAGCACAGTCAGTCCCCAACACAAACACAGTCAGTCCCCAACACAAACACAGTCAGTCCCCAACACAAACACAGTCAGTCCCCAACACAAACACAGTCAGTCCCCAACACAAACACAGTCAATCCCCAACACAAACACAGTCAGTCCCCAACACAAACACAGTCAGTCCCAAACACAAACACAGTCAGTCCCCAACACAAACACAGTCAGACCCCAAAACAAACACAGTCAGTCCCCAACACAAACAAAGTCAGTCCCCAAAACAAACACAGTCAGTCCCCAAAACAAACACAGTCAGTCCCCAAAACAAACACAGTCAGTCCCCAACACAAACACAGTCAGTCCCCAAAACAAACACAGTCAGTCCCAAAAAACAAACACAGTCATTCCCCAACACAAACACAGTCAGTCTCCAACACAAACACAGTCAGTCTCCAACACAAACACAGTCAGTCCCCAACACAAACACAGTCAGTCCCAAAAAACAAACACAGTCATTCCTCAACACAAACACAGTCAGTCTCCAACACAAACACAGTCAGTCTCCAACACAAACACAGTCAGTCCCCAACACAAACACAGTCAGTCCCAAAAAACAAACACAGTCATTCCCCAACACAAACACAGTCAGTCTCCAACACAAACACAGTCAGTCCCAAAAAACAAACACAGTCAGTCCCCAATACAAACACAGTCAGTTCCCAAACACAAACACAGTCAGTCCCCAACACAAACACAGTCAGTCCCCAACACAAACACAGTCAGTCCCAAAAAACAAACACAGTCAGTCCCCAATACAAACACAGTCAGTCCCCAAACACAAACACAGTCAGTCCCCAACACAAACACAGTCAGTCCCCAACACAAACACAGTCAGTCCCCAACACAAACACAGTCAGTCCACAACACAAACACAGTCAGGTCCCAAAACAAACACAGTCAGTCCCAAAAAACAAACATAGTCAATCCCCAATACAAACACAGTCAGTCCCCAACACAAACACAATCAGTCCCCAACACAAACACAGTCAGTCCCCAACACAAACACAGTCAGTCCACAACACAAACACAATCAGTCCCCAACACAAACACAGTCAGTCCCCAACACAAACACAGTCAGTCCCCAACACAACCACAGTCAGGTCCCAAAACAAACACAGTCAGTCCCCAACACAAACACAGTCAGTCCACAACACAAACACAGTCAGGTCCCAAAACAAACACAGTCAGTCCCAAACATACAGAATCCTCATACTGGCATATGTCTTATTAAATACGTGCTAGCCAACCAACATGATCTCATTGATTAAGTCACTGAATTGCTTGTTATGTCACATGCCATTCAATTATATATTCAATCTAAACTAAACAAGCTTGAGTCACTTTATATCGGAATCAGGTCACCGCATAATAATGTTGAGGACGGACTTCAGAGAAACATCCAGAACCTCTTAGTAATGTTGAGGACGAAACATCCAGAACCTCTTAGTAATGTTGAGGACGAAACATCCAGAACCTCTTAGTAATGTTGAGGACGAAACATCCAGAACCTCTTAGTAATGTTGAGGACGAAACATCCAGAACCTCTTAGTAATATTGAGGACGAAACATCCTGAACCTCTTAGTAATGTTGAGGACGAAACATCCAGAACCTCTTAGTAATGTTGAGGACGAAACATCCAGAACCTCTTAGTAATGTTGAGGAAGGACTTCAGAGAAACATCCAGAACCTCTTAGTAATGTTGAGGACGAAACATCCAGAACCTCTTAGTAATGTTGAGGACGAAACATCCTGAACCTCTTAGTAATGTTGAGGACGAAACATCCAGAACCTCTTAGTAATGTTGAGGACGAAACATCCAGAACCTCTTAGTAATGTTGAGGAAGGACTTCAGAGAAACATACAGAACCTCTTAGTAATGTTGAGGACGAAACATCCAGAACCTCTTAGTAATGTTGAGGAAGGACTTCAGAGAAACATCCAGAACCTCTTAGTAATGTTGAGGAAGGACTTCAGAGAAACATCCAGAACCTCTTAGTAATGTTGAGGACGAAACATCCTGAACCTCTTAGTAATGTTGAGGACGAAACATCCAGGACCTCTTAGTAATGTTGAGGACGAAACATCCAGGACCTCTTAGTAATGTTGAGGACGGAACATCCAGAACCTCTTAGTAATATTGAGGACGAAACATCCAGAACCTCTTAGTAATGTTGAGGAAGGACTTCAGAGAAACATCCAGAACCTCTTAGTAATGTTGAGGATGTTGAGAAAACACAGAGGGAAAGACGTCACCAAGTTGTTTTTGAGGAGTCTTGAGAAATAAGCAAATTTATACCTTGGACAAGATCCCCTAATAAAATCCTGAATTAAAGGAGAATCTAGCTAGTACACACACTGTCAGACACGCAAGCACACACACACTCTCATACAAACATACACACACTCTCATACAGACATACACACGCACACACACACTCTCACACACACACACACACACACACACACACACACTCTCATGCAAACATACAGACACACACACTATCAGACAAACATACGCACGCACACACACACTCTCAGACACGCAAGCACACACACACTCAGACAAACATACACACACACACTCTCAGACACGCAAGCAGAAACACTCACACACACATACAAACATACAGAGACACACACAACAACACACACACACACACACACACACACACACACACACACACACACACACACACACACACACACACACACACACACACACACACACACACACACACACACACCATCATACACACACAAACACTCCAGTTATTTGTACTCAAACAACCACTTCACTGTTGCTTACAGAACCAGGTTCATCCTGTTAGTGTTAAGCTATCAAACGTCTTGAAACTTGGACCGAATCGACCAAATATTTGCATATTCTCGCTGTGGTACGATCCCTAATATCTTTAGAAAAAGGAGCAGGGAGGAGAAGAGCAGGACGGAGAGAGGAGAGAGGGTGTTAGGGAGTTGGAGGACAGGGAAAGGAAGGGGGGGGGGGTAAAAGGGTCAGAAAGGACGGTGACCTCGGTGCCCTCTGGCCCAGCAGCCTCTGGTCTCTAATCAATTACTGTTGGTAGTCAGGAGACCACCAAGAATTAGCAACAGGAAGGTTAAGGGTGGGGGAATGGGGGGGCAGTGGGCGGGGCAGGCAAGAAAGGCCTCACCAAGATGCTTTGATCCAAACGCTGTTCGTTTCAAGAATGGGACCATCGTCTTCTAGAATTAACTGATTCTGTCATTGACTTTCACACAACGATCAGACACTGTTCTATCACCAAGCAGATGGACATTACTGCTGCTGCTACTGCTACCACTACTACTGATACTACTACTACTACTACTTGTACTACTGATACTACTGCTACCACTACTACTGATACTACTACTACTACTACTACTACTGATACTACTACTACTTCTACTACTGATACGACGACTACTACTGCTACTGCTACCACTACTACTACTACTGCTACCACTACTACTACTACTGCTACCACTACTACTACTACTGATACTACTACTACTTCTACTACTGATACGACGACTACTACTGCTACTGCTACCACTACTACTACTACTGCTACCACTACTACTACTACTGATACTACTACTACTTCTACTACTGATACGACGACTACTACTGCTACTGCTACCACTACTACTACTAATGATACTACTACTACTTCTACTACTGATACGACGACTACTACTACTACTGCTACCACTACTACTACTAATGATACTACTACTACTTCTACTACTGATACGACGACTACTACTGCTACTGCTACCACTACTACTACTAATGATACTACTACTACTTCTACTACTGATACGACGACTACTACTACTACTGCTACTACTACTACTGATACTACTACTAGTACTACTGATAATACTACTACTACTACTACCACTACTGATACTACTACTACTACTACTGACAATACTACTACTACTACTGCTACTACTACTGACAATACTACTACTACTACTACTGATACTACTGACAATACTACTACTACTGACAATACTACTACTACTACTACTACTACTACTGACAATACTACTACTACTACTGCTACTACTACTGACAATACTACTACTACTACTACTGATACTACTACTACTACTACTACCACTACTGATACTACTACTACTACTACTGACAATACTACTACTACTACTACTGATACTACTACTACTACTACTAATGATACTACTACTACTTCTACTACTGATACGACGACTACTACTACTACTGCTACTACTACTACTGATACTACTACTACTACTACAACTACTACTACTACTACTGATACTACTACTACTACTACTGCTACTACTACTACTACCACTACTACTACTACTACTACCACTACTACTACTACTGATACTACTACTACTACTGATACTACTACTACTACTACAACTACTACTACTACTGATACTACTACTACTACTGATACTACTACTACTACTACAACTACTACTACTACTACTACTACTACAACTGATACTACTACTACTACTGATAATACTACTACTACTACTGCTACTACTACTACTACCACTACTACTACTACTACTACCACTACCACTACTACTACTACTGATACTACTGCTACTACTACTGACAATACTACTACTACTACTACTACTACTACTGATACTACTACTACTACCACTACTACTACTACAACTACAACTACTACAACTACTACTACTACTACTGATACTACTACTACTACTACTGACACTACTACTACTACTGATACTAATACATTTACTGATACTTCTACTACTACTGATACTACCACTACTACTACTACTGGTACTACTACTACTACAACTGCTACTGATACTACTACTACTACTACTACACTGATACTACTACTACTACTACTACTACTACTACTACTACTACCACTACTACTACCACTACTACAACTACTGATACTACTACTACTACTACTACTGATACTACTACTACTACTACTGATACTACTACTGATACTACTACTACTGATAGTACTACTACCACTACTACTACTACTACTAATACTACTACTACTGATACTACTACTACTACTACTGATAATACTACTGATACTACTACTACTGATACTACTACTACCACTACTACTACTACCACTACTACTACTGATACTACTACTACTACTACTACTACTACTACTACTACTACTGATACTACTACTGATACTACTACTACTACTACTGATACTACTACTGATACTACTGATACTACTACTACTACTACTACTGATACTACTACTACTACTACTGATACTACTACTACTACTACTACTACTACTACTACTACCACTGATACTACTACTACTACTACTACTGATACTACTACTACTACTACTGATACTACTACTACTGATACCACCACTACTACTACCACCGATACTACTACTGATACTACTACTGCTACCACTACGATACTACCACCGATACTACTGATACTACTACTACTACTACTACTGATACCACCACTACCACCACCACCGATACCACCACTACTGCTACTACTACCACCGATACCACTACTACTACTACTACTGATACAGTACCGACACTGACACCACCACCACTACCACTGATACTACTATACTACTACTACTACTACTGATACCACTACACTACTGATACCACTACTACTACCACTACTACTACTACTGATACACTACGATACTACTACTACTACCACCGATACCTACCTACTACTACTACTGCTA